>NC_138319.1:18222500-18440000 GCF_965601325.2 Salmo salar | reverse complement strand
AGAGCAGCTCATCCCCTCTCCTCGTTTGGGACTCACAATAGGACAGGCCTTAATCATCTCTACTGCTATTGACGAGGTCTGGACACAGAGCACTGCCACGCAGGCAGGCACGAACGCACACAACCTTTGCGAGTTATCTTCATCTATATGTGGCAGGTAGAAACTCTTTTGTAGCTGTCTGCTTTAGACTGCGGAGGTATCTCAGCGTACCGTTTCCTCTGGCGGGGTATATATCTGCCTTGGTAATGTCGAATTCTCGGTGGTGGGGCTAGTGCTCAATTGTCATACTTGAGTAAAAGTAAAGCTACCGAGAAAATGAAAAGTCACCCAGTAAAATACGACTTGAGTACAAGTCTAAAAGCATTTGGTTTTAAAAAATACTTAAGTGTCAAAAGTAAAAGGAATTGCTAAAATGTACTTAAGTATGAAAAGTAATAGTATACTGTAAATCATTTCAAATTATTTCTATTAAGCAAGCCATATTAAGCACAATTACATTTTTAATTTTATTGACAGTTAGCCAGTGGCACATTCCAACACTCTGACATAATTTACAAACAAAGCATTTGTGTTTAGTGAGTCCGCCAGATCAGAGGCAGTAGGGATGACCAGGGATGTTCTCTTGATAAATGCATTAATTGGACCAATTTCCTGTCAAAATGTAACGCGTACTTTTAGGTGTCAGGGGAAATGTATGGAGTAAAAAGTACACACTTTTCTTTAGGAGTGTAGTAAAGTAAAAATAGTAAAGCAAAGATACCCCCCAACAAACGACTTGAGTAGTACTTGAAATATTTTTACTTAAGTACTTTACGCCACTGATCATTCGCTTTCGGCTGGAGTCTATATCGCTTTAGAGGACTTGGCGTCTTCAGGAGTCAGTAAAGTTTACAGCAAAAGTACAGACTAATCACTTCTTCACTCCTGTCTTCAGAAACCCAATTCCAGTAGAGAGATATTAAGACTCGGTGGTATGTTGTGTGTGTTTGAGAGATAAAAACAAACAGGGAATATTTTGTCTGCCACGCACTTCCTCCCTGATAGCTGTAAACCTTGAAGTCGGAATCACATCTCTGAGACGACAGAAATAGAGACCGAAATCGAGGGAGGGGTCCACACTCTGCCTCAGATAAACAATCTTCCGCTTCTCTCTCTCTCAATTCAATTTCAATTCAAGGAGCTTTATTGGCATGGGAAACATATTGCCGAAGCATATAACATTGCCAAAGCAAGTGAAGTAGATAATAAACAAAGGTGAAATAAACAATAAAAATGAACAGTAAACATTACACTCACAGAAGTTCCAAAAGAATAAAGACATTTCAAATATCATATTGTGTGTATATATACAGTCTCTCTCTCTCTTTCTCTCTCTCTTTCTCTCTCTCTCTTTTCCCTTTCTGTTAGATCTGGCAAAACAACTTTTCTAGAAACTAAAAGTAGCTTTTGATCCTAATAATGCTGTGAACTGGGGAGACTGGGTAAACCATGCTCTCTGGGTTCTGCTGTTTGTCTGTCTGACTGTGTGTAGTGCCACCTGGGTTTGACAGACCAGGTCTGTAAGTAGGGTTAATGTCATCTACAGTGTTTGGAGCCACCTGGGTTTGACAGACCAGGTCTGTAAGCAGGGTTAATGTCATCTACAGTGTTTGGAGCCACCTGGGTTTGACAGACCAGGTCTGTAAGTAGGGTTAATGTCATCTACAGTGTTTGGAGCCACCTGGGTTTGACAGACCAGGCCTGTAAGTAGGGTTAATGTCATCTGTAGTGTTTGGTGCCACCTGGGTTTGACAGACCAGGTCTGTAAGTAGGGTTAATGTCATCTACAGTGTTTGGAGCCACCTGGGTTTGACAGACCAGGTCTGTAAGTAGGGTTAATGTCATCTGTAGTGTTTGGTGCCACCTGGGTTTGACAGACCAGGTCTGTAAGTAGGGTTAATGTCATCTACAGTGTTTGGAGCCACCTGGGTTTGACAGACCAGGTCTGTAAGTAGGGTTAATGTCATCTACAGTGTTTGGAGCCACCTGGGTTTGACAGACCAGGTCTGTAAGTAGGGTTAATGTCATCTATAGTGTGTAGTGCCACCTGGGTTTGACAGACCAGGTCTGTAAGTAGGGTTAATGTCATCTGTAGTGTTTGGTGCCACCTGGGTTTGACAGACCAGGTCTGTAAGTAGGGTTAATGTCATCTGCAGTGTTTGGTGCCACTGATGGACTGTTTGCCCTGCAGACCATCTCATCAACATGTGCTAGTAGTGGGACCCAGTCTGTCTGTTGTTTTAATGCCCTGTTTCTGGAGGCCATGTCTCACACACACACATCTATGTCACGCTCTCTCTCCTCTGTCTCTCTGTGTCTCTCTCCTCTGTCTCTCTGTGTCTCTCTGTGTCTCTCTCCTCTGTCTCTCTGTGTCTCTCTCTGTCTCTCTGTGTCTCTCTCCTCTGTCTCTGTCTCTCTGTGTCTCTCTCTCCTGCCTGTCTGTCTCTCTGTGTCTCTCTCCTCTGTCTCTGTCTCTCTGTGTCTCTCTCCTCTGTCTCTCTGTGTCTCTCTCTCCTGCCTGCCTGCCTGCCTGTCTGTCTGTCTGTGTCTCTCTCTCCTGTCTGTCTGTCTGTCTGTCTGTCTGTCTGTCTGTCTGTCTGTCTGTCTGTCTGTCTGTCTGTCTGTCTGTCTGTCTGTCTGTCTGTCTGTCTGTCTGTCTGTCCATCCCACCTATCTTCGTAAACCCACCCCTCAGCTACTCTCAGTCCATCCCACCTATCTCTGTAAACCCACCCCTCAGCTACTCTCAGTCCATCCCACCTATCTCTGTAAACCCACCCCTCAGCTACTCTCAGTCCATCCCACCTATCTCTGTAAACCCACCCCTCAGCTACTCTCAGTCCATCCCACCTATCTCTGTAAACCCACCCCTCAGCTACTCTCAGTCCATCCCACCTATCTCTGTAAACCCATCCCTCAGCTACTCTCAGTCCATCCCACCTATCTCTGTAAACCCACCCCTCAGCTACTCTCAGTCCATCCCACCTATCTCTGTAAACCCACCCCTCAGCTACTCTCAGTCCATCCCACCTATCTCTGTAAACCCATCCCTCAGCTACTCTCAGTCCATCCCACCTATCTCTGTAAACCCACCCCTCAGCTACTCTCAGTCCATCCCACCTATCTCTGTAAACCCACCCCTCAGCTACTCTCAGTCCATCCCACCTATCTCTGTAAACCCATCCCTCAGCTACTCTCAGTCCATCCCACCTATCTCTGTAAACCCACCCCTCAGCTACTCTCAGTCCATCCCACCTATCTCTGTAAACCCACCCCTCAGCTACTCTCAGTCCATCCCACCTATCTCTGTAAACCCACCCCTCAGCTACTCTCAGTCCATCCCACCTATCTCTGTAAACCCATCCCTCAGCTACTCTCAGTCCATCCCACCTATCTCTGTAAACCCACTCCTCAGCTACTCTCAGTCCATCCCACCTATCTCTGTAAACCCACCCCTCAGCTACTCTCAGTCCATCCCACCTATCTTCATAAACCCACCCCTCAGCTACTCTCAGTCCATCCCACCTATCTCTGTAAACCCACCCCTCAGCTACTCTCAGTCCATCCCACCTATCTCTGTAAACCCACCCCTCAGCTACTCTCAGTCCATCCCACCTATCTCTGTAAACCCACCCCTCAGCTACTCTCAGTCCATCCCACCTATCTCTGTAAACCCATCCCTCAGCTACTCTCAGTCCATCCCACCTATCTTCATAAACCCACCCCTCAGCTACTCTCAGTCCATCCCACCTATCTCTGTAAACCCACCCCTCAGCTACTCTCAGTCCATCCCACCTATCTCTGTAAACCCACCCCTCAGCTACTCTCAGTCCATCCCACCTATCTCTGTAAACCCACCCCTCAGCTACTCTCAGTCCATCCCACCGATCTCTGTAAACCCACCCCTCAGCTACTCTCAGTCCATCCCACCTATCTCTGTAAACCCATCCCTCAGCTACTCTCAGTCCATCCCACCTATCTTCATAAACCCACCCCTCAGCTACTCTCAGTCCATCCCACCTATCTCTGTAAACCCACCCCTCAGCTACTCTCAGTCCATCCCACCTATCTCTGTAAACCCACCCCTCAGCTACTCTCAGTCCATCCCACCTATCTCTGTAAACCCATCCCTCAGCTACTCTCAGTCCATCCCACCTATCTCTGTAAACCCACCCCTCAGCTACTCTCAGTCCATCCCACCTATCTCTGTAAACCCACCCCTCAGCTACTCTCAGTCCATCCCACCTATCTCTGTAAACCCACCCCTCAGCTACTCTCAGTCCATCCCACCTATCTTCGTAAACCACCAATTTATGATTTCCATGTGCCCCCCCCCCCTCTGGCCCTTCCATCATCTAGGAAGTGGTCTTGTTCTTTCCTCCCCTCTCCTTGGTTGTCACTAGTTAGAACAGCCACACAGTCAAAATTGGCTATATCGGAAAAAGTCATGAAAACACAAATTAGCTTTCTGGTTTTAAATTAAGATTAGGATTAGGCATAAGGTTAGCAATGTGGTTAGGGTTAAAGGGATACTTTGGGATACATACCCGGAGTCATTAACTTGTGGATACCATTTTTATGTCTCTATGTGTAGTTTAAAGGGAGTTGCTAACTAGCACAATTGCTAACTAGCGTTAGCGCAATGACTGGAAGTCTAGGTTTAAAATCTGATTTTAAGAAGAGAAATTGTAGAAATAAGATGGATTTATGACTTTGTGGTTGTGGTAACTTGTGACGACCTCATCTATGTGTGGGTACTTTAACCTTTGACCCTTCTCTTCTCTGCTTTGTGTAGGTACGGTGGCAGCCATTGCAGGGCTCCACCCTGGCCAGTGTATCATCAAGGTGAACAACATCAACGTCAGTAAGGAGAGCCACGCCAGCGTCATCGCACACGTTACTGCCTGTAGGAAATACAGAAGACCCACACAGGTAATACAGGAAGGAGAGGAGAGGAGTACTAGAACTCCAACTCCAGTCCCCCCCCCACCCGGTCTCTTCCCCCACCCGGTCTCTTCCCCCCCACCCAGTCGCTTCCCCCCACCTGGTCTCTTCCCCCCACCCGGTCTCTTCCCCCCCACCCAGTCGCTTCCCCCCCACCCAGTCGCTTCCCCCCCAACCAGTCTCTTCCCCCCACCCCCCCACCCAGTCTCTTCCCCCACCCCCCACCCAGTCTCTTCCCCCCACCCCCCACCCAGTGTCTTCCTCCCACCCCCCACCCAGTGTCTTCCCCCCACCCCCCACCCAGTGTCTTCCCCCCACCCAGTGTCTTCCCCCCACCCCTCCACCCAGTCTCTTCCCCCCACCCCCCACCCAGTCTCTTCCCCCCCACCCAGTCTCTTCCCCCCACCCCCCACCCAGTCTCTTCTCCCCACCCCCCACCCAGTGTCTTCCCCCCACCCCTCCACCCAGTCTCTTCCCCCCACCCCCCACCCAGTCTCTTCCCCCCACCCCCCACCCAGTCTCTTCCCCCCACCCCCCACCCAGTCTCTTCCCCCCACCCCCCACCCATTCTCTTCCCCCCACCCCCCACCCAGTGTCTTCCCCCCACCCCCCACCCAGTCTCTTCCCCCCCCACCCAGTCTCTTCCCCCCACCCCCCACCCAGTCTCTTCCCCCCACCCCCCACCCAGTGTCTTCCCCCCACCCCCCACCCAGTCTCTTCACCCCACCCCCCACCCAGTCTCTTCCCCCCACCCCCCCACCCAGTCACACCCCCCCACCCAGTGTCTTCCCCCCACCCCCCACCCAGTCACACCCCCCCACCCAGTGTCTTCCCCCCACCCCCCACCCAGTCTCTCCCCCACCCCCCCACCCAGTGTCTTCCCCCACCCAGTCTCTCCCACAACAGCCTCAGCCCCACAGTGAGCAGTGAGCCAGGGGTCAGCCCTGCTCTGTTCTACAGGAGCCAATACTAGTATTATTCCTGCTTAATGACCCAGCTCTCCTGGTCTCTCTCCCCACACACAGAGAGGGAGAAGGGGAGGCCGGGGAGGGGGGGAGAGAGGCTGGGGTGGCTGGGGCCGAAGGGAGGGGGAGTAGAGAGTCAGGCTGGATGGGGGGGAGAGGCTGGGGTGGCTGGGGGAGAAAGAGCTTGGAGAGTGTTGGGAAGTAGCCAGCCTACACTAGTCTCCTCTGTAGGAGAATGTTTAGGGAGAGATGGAGGAGAAGAACAGAGGGGGAGAGATGGAGGAGAAGAACAGAGGGGGAGAGATGGAGGAGGAGAAGAACAGAGGGGGAGGAGAAGAACAGAGGGGAGAGATGGAGGAGAAGAACAGAGGGGGAGAGATGGAGGAGAAGAACAGAGGGGGAGAGATGGAGGAGGAGAAGAACAGAGGGGGAGGAGAAGAACAGAGGGGGGAGATGGAGGAGAAGAACAGAGGGGGAGGAGAAGAACAGAGGGGGAGGAGAAGAACAGCGATGGAGGAGAAGAACAGAGGGGGAGGAGAAGAACAGAGATGGAGGAGAACAGAGGGGGGAGATGGAGGAGAAGAACAGAGGGGGAGATGGAGGAGAAGAACAGAGGGGGAGGAGAAGAACAGAGATGGAGGAGAACAGAGGGGGGAGATGGAGGAGAAGAACAGAGATGGAGGAGAAGAACAGAGGGGGAGATGGAGGAGAAGAACAGAGGGGGAGGAGAAGAACAGAGATGGAGGAGAACAGAGGGGGGAGATGGAGGAGAAGAACAGAGATGGAGGAGAAGAACAGAGGGGGAGATGGAGGAGAAGAACAGAGATGGAGGAGAAGAACAGAGGGGGAGATGGAGGAGAAGAACAGAGATGGAGGAGAAGAACAGAGGGGGGAGATGGAGGAGAAGAACAGAGATGGAGGAGAAGAACAGAGATGGAGGAGAAGAACAGAGATGGAGGAGAAGAACAGAGATGGAGGAGAAGAACAGAGATGGAGGAGAAGAACAGAGGGGGGAGATGGATAGAAGAACAGAGATGGAGGAGAAGAACAGAGGGGGAGATGGAGGAGAAGAACAGAGATGGAGGAGAAGAACAGAGGGGGAGATGGAGGAGAAGAACAGAGATGGAGGAGAAGAACAGAGGGGGAGATGGAGGAGAAGAACAGAGATGGAGGAGAAGAACAGAGGGGGGAGATGGAGGAGAAGAACAGAGATGGAGGAGAAGAACAGAGGGTGAGGAGAAGAACAGAGGGGGCGAGATGAGCCAGCCTTGGAATTGGTGGTTTAATGAAGAGCTACATGGTTCCAACACTACTGAGATTCTGGTTCACATCAGACCAGGGCTCAGGGAAACGCCCTAAAGGGGGGGGGGTCTGTGTGTGTGTGTGTGTGTGTCTATAGGTTGTACTCTAGCAGACCACAGCACAGTGGGCGATCACAGCATGTTGTCCTGGCAGGGAGCTGGCTGTGGGTTGGGTTGTGGAGGGGACACACACACACACGCCCTTTTGTCCGCCTGTGGCACGGAACAGTGGTTTGATGAGATTGGCATGGGGTTGTGTTTGTGCTGCAGTGTGTTTGTGAAGCCTCAGTTTGCTCTGACAGGCCAACCGTGACATCATAGACCAGAGCTGTTGCAGCTATTTCACATGCAATGTTAACCCCTCTTTAACTGGTCCTAACCACACAGCAGGACCTCTACACCATCTGGCTGGTTTATAAGCTGTACATTGAACATGAAAAGGCAGGTCCACTTTGTGTAATGTAACTGGTGTTTGTGGTGTTCTCCATACAGCAGGACAGTATACAGTGGGTGTATAACAACAGTGAGAGTTCCCAGGAGGACCAGGGGAAGAACCAGAAGCAAACTGCAGAGGAGAACGGGGACGGCTTCCAGTGTAAAGTAGAGGGTAAGATACACACACACACACACACACACACACACACACACACACACACACACACACACACACACACACACACACACACACACACACACACACACACACACACACACACACACACACACACACACACACACATTTCAGAGCTGAGGTGGGGGGAGGGAGAGAGAGAGGTGGAGGGAGGAACAGGTGAAGGGGAGGGAGGGAGGGGTGAAGGGGGATGAATGGAGGGAGGGAGAGGTAGAGTGGTGGGTCTAGAGGGAGAGAGAGGTAGAGTGGTGGGTCTAGAGGGAGGGAGGGGTAGAGTGGTGGGTCTAGAGGGAGGGAGAGGTAGAGTGGTGGGTCTAGAGGGAGGGAGAGGTATAGTGGTGGGTCTAGAGGGAGGGAGAGGTAGAGTGGTGGGTCTAGAGGGAGGGAGAGGTAGAGTGGTGGGTCTAGAGGGAGGGAGAGGTAGAGGGAGGGAGAGGTAGAGTGGTGGGTCTAGAGGGAGAGAGAGGTAGAGTGGTGGGTCTAGAGGGAGGGAGGGGTAGAGTGGTGGGTCTAGAGGGAGGGAGAGGTAGAGTGGTGGGTCTAGAGGGAGGGAGAGGTATAGTGGTGGGTCTAGAGGGAGGGAGAGGTAGAGTGGTGGGTCTAGAGGGAGGGAGAGGTAGAGTGGTGGGTCTAGAGGGAGGGAGAGGTAGAGGGAGGGAGAGGTAGAGTGGTGGGTCTAGAGGGAGGGAGAGGTAGAGTGGTGGGTCTCGAGGGAGGGAGAGGTAGAGTGGTGGGTCTCGAGGGAGGGAGAGGTAGAGTGGTGGGTCTAGAGGGAGGGAGAGGTAGAGTGGTGGGTCTAGATGGAGGGAGTGAGAGGTAGAGGGAGGGAGAGGTAGAGTGGTGGGTCTAGAGGGAGAGAGAGGTAGAGTGGTGGGTCTAGAGGGAGGGAGATGTAGAGTGGTGGGTCTAGAGGGAGGGAGAGGTAGAGTGGTGGGTCTCGAGGGAGGGAGAGGTAGAGTGGTGGGTCTCGAGGGAGGGAGAGGTAGAGTGGTGGGTCTAGAGGGAGGGAGAGGTAGAGTGGTGGGTCTAGAGGGAGGGAGAGGTAGAGTGGTGGGTCTAGAGGGAGGGAGAGGTAGAGTGGTGGGTCTAGAGGGAGGGAGAGGTAGAGTGGTGGGTCTAGAGGGAGGGAGAGGTAGAGTGGTGGGTCTAGAGGGAGGGAGAGGTAGAGTGGTGGGTCTAGAGGGAGGGAGAGGTAGAGTGGTGGGTCTAGAGGGAGGGAGAGGTAGAGTGGTGGGTCTCGAGGGAGGGAGAGGTAGAGTGGTGGGTCTAGAGGGAGGGAGAGGTAGAGTGGTGGGTCTCGAGGGAGGGAGAGGTAGAGTGGTGGGTCTAGAGGGAGGGAGAGGTAGAGTGGTGGGTCTAGAGGGAGGGAGAGGTAGAGTGGTGGGTCTAGAGGGAGGGAGAGGTAGAGTGGTGGGTCTAGAGGGAGGGAGAGGTAGAGTGGTGGGTCTAGAGGGAGGGAGAGGTAGAGTGGTGGGTCTAGAGGGAGGGAGAGGTAGAGTGGTGGGTCTAGAGGGAGGGAGAGGTAGAGTGGTGGGTCTAGAGGGAGGGAGAGGTAGAGGGAGGGAGAGGTAGAGTGGTGGGTCTAGAGGGAGGGAGAGGTAGAGTGGTGGGTCTCGAGGGAGGGAGAGGTAGAGTGGTGGGTCTAGAGGGAGGGAGAGGTAGAGTGTTGGGTCTAGAGGGAGGGAGAGGTAGAGGGAGGGAGAGGTAGAGTGGTGGGTCTAGAGGGAGGGAGAGGTAGAGTGGTGGGTCTCGAGGGAGGGAGAGGTAGAGTGGTGGGTCTAGAGGGAGGGAGAGGTAGAGTGGTGGGTCTCGAGGGAGGGAGAGGTAGAGTGGTGGGTCTAGAGGGAGGGAGAGGTAGAGTGGTGGGTCTAGAGGGAGGGAGAGGTAGAGTGTTGGGTCTAGAGGGAGGGAGAGGTAGAGGGAGGGAGAGGTAGAGTGGTGGGTCTAGAGGGAGGGAGAGGTAGAGTGGTGGGTCTAGAGGGAGGGAGAGGTAGAGTGGTGGGTCTAGAGGGAGGGAGAGGTAGAGTGTTGGGTCTAGAGGGAGGGAGAGGTAGAGGGAGGGAGAGGTAGAGTGGTGGGTCTCGAGGGAGGGAGAGGTAGAGTGGTGGGTCTAGAGGGAGGGAGAGGTAGAGTGGTGGGTCTAGAGGGAGGGAGAGGTAGAGTGGTGGGTCTAGAGGGAGGTAGAAGTAGAGGAGAGGTGGGAGCCATAGGGAAATGGTCTTCCCACTAAATGACCTCTAGAAAGGGTTTTATTTCTGGAGGGAACCAGAAGAGTTTCTCTCCTCTGCTTATTAGTTAGTTCAGAACAGCCAGACTATCAGCCAGACTATCAGCCAGACTATCAGCCAGACTATCAGCCATACTATCAGCCATACTATCAGCCATACTATCAGCCAGACTATCAGCCAGACTATCAGCCAGACTATCAGCCATACTATCAACCAGACTATCAGCCAGACTACCAGCCAGACTACCAGCCAGACTATCAGCCAGACTATCAGCCATACTATCAGCCATAATATCAGCCAGACTATCAGCCAGACTATCAGCCAGACTATCAGCCATACTATCAGCCAGACTATCAGCCAGACTACCAGCCAGACTACCAGCCAGACTATCAGCCAGACTATCAGCCAGACTATCAGCCATACTATCAGCCATAATATCAGCCAGACTATCAGCCAGACTATCAGCCAGACTATCAGCCAGACTATCAGCCATACTATCAGCCAGACTATCAGCCAGACTACCAGCCAGACTACCAGCCAGACTACCAGCCAGACTATCAGCCATACTACCAGCCAGACTACCAGCCAGACTATCAGCCAGACTATCAGCCATACTATCAGCCAGACTATCAGCCAGACTACCAGCCAGACTACCAGCCAGACTACCAGCCATACTACCAGCCAGACTACCAGCCAGACTACCAGCCAGACTATCAGCCAGACTATCAGCCAGACTATGTACTGCTGAGATAAGGAGTCTCTTTCTCCCCTCATCGCGGAACAATAGACATCATTAGTGTCTCATCCCTGGTGTGTATTTGTGTGCCTTACAATGTTGTGTACAAATTGTGTGTGTTTCACCCCTGCTGTTTGCAAGTCTCACCTGTGCCATGTAGTACACGCTCAGTATGTGTGTGTATCTCACCTCAAGTGTATGTATGTATGTAGTATGTATGTGTGTGCTCCTCTCTCACCCCTTGTGTGTGTTCCCCCTCTCAGAGGTGATGGATAAGTTCAACACCATCGCTATCATTGACGGTAAGAAGGACCACGTGAGTCTGACCGTAGACAACGTCCATCTGGAGTATGGAGTAGTGTACGACTACGACAGCACCGCCGGGATCAAGTGTAGAGTCCTGGAGAAGATGGTGGAGCCAAAAGGATTCTTCAGCCTCACTGCCAAGGTAGGACAGGGCCCACTGAGACCAACAAATCATGTACAGGACTGTTTAATAGAGGTCAGCAACTTTTGAGAGTCCAGGCTTTCATTTTAACCCAGCACTTACACAGTGATGCCGTTAAATCAGGTGTGGAGTTGGACCAGAAGCCATTTCCTGGTTGCTAAAAGTGAAATAGTTCACCTAATTTTTGTTTGTGACAAAACCAGCAAGTATAGTTTAGAGAATCATTGTAGCATCTAAATCGCTGTGTAATATTCGTTCCATAAACCCAAATATTGTATTCTCAGCTATTTGAAGCTGGTGTACAAAACCGAAAGTAAAAGCCGCAAAAAACGAAGCTTAAGAACACGAAGCATAGAAAGAGCGTACATAGAACAGATCTACCGCCTCTTAGACTTGCTAGCAATGCGAGTGACAGATCTATAACTCACATTTCTATGTGAAATTGGTCGGGTGGCCCAAGAAGTTGCGGATTGAAGCTTTAAGCTACCACACTGGAGACTCTGTGGAAACCCGGTGGTTTGATCACAGTGCTGGACGGAGACATTTCTGCAGAGGAAATGGGAGATGGGAGGAGAGGAGAAAAGAGAGGAGAGGATTGAATTGAATGACCTGCTAGATGATACATCGTGGTGTTTATAGTGTTAGATCACCTCAGAACCCTGTGTGTTGTTATGATGCTAGCAGAGCTACTATATAATGAAGAGACGTGTGTGTGTGTGTGTGTGTGTGTGTGTGTGTGTGTGTGTGTACAGTACATGCTGCGTTATGAAACCGCTACTGCATAATGAAGACGTACAGAAAACAGATGAGTTTGTGTGAAATGTAATGCTGCTTCCCATTGCTTTTCATTTGATATAGAGGTGTATTGATTTGTCTCTCCTTCAAAGAAACAAGCTTCCTTAATGCGGCACGTGTACAGTCGATACCTGGCTGTCTTACTAGAACATTCATAGCAACATACTTTAATGCACTTTTGACTGTATTTCCCCCCCCCATGATTTTCAGCAGCAAAGCAGCCACTGTAGACCGTTCTCTATTGAATCATCTTAAGCTGAGATCGATGCTAGTTAAGTGTTATGAAGCCTACCAGAGAGAGAGAGTCAGTTCTGAGACTGCCAGCGTTTTGTGATGACTGAGGTGTGGGGTGCTGGCAGACACTAGTGATGGGAAGTTCGGCTCTTTTCACCGACTCTGATCTTTTCGACTCGTTCAGTCAAAAGAACGACTCTTTCGGCTCATTTCGTTCATTTGAGCCAGTAATGCCCAGAAGCACGCAGGACCCCCCCCCCCCTGCCGTTGAACGACGAACAGGAAACTCCGAATGGTCGTCATTCTACAAGCCTCTCGTTCACATATCGTTCACCATTAGGGGCTTATTGGAGCTGTCATTTGTGACTGAGACTTGTAAAAGCATGCTTTAAAAAGTGTACATTTTTTCATTGCTAGACATACAAATAAGACACTTTCCTTATGTGGAAGACGACCTCCCTGCAAAATATCTGCACACTGTGACAACACTTCAACGACTTATCAACAAAAGTTGTTTTGAGCAGATCTGCAAGTGCTTTTCAGTTGTAGAGTTCCAAACATATGTTCTTTTCTAAACCCATCTAGTGAATAGTGACAGCAGAGGTTTTAAGTTTCTTGTTAGCCAGGGAGAAGTTACACGAGATGGGGATGCGGCAGAAGTAATATTGGTAGGGCTAAGCAGGAATAATCATTGGACATTGTGAGTAACCATCTACATTCCCATTAAAGTGAGATGAGGAAATGATTGTTACTATAGCTAAGCTATTATGTGATCCATTTTAGTCTGATTTTAAAATATTGTGGTTGCGATTTTGACGCATGGTTCATTGTCATAAATTACAAACCTATAGCCTTGTTTATTGAATTGACACATATATGAAATGATGGCTGATGATTTGTTGAAAGTAACAAGCATTACAAACCAGAAACATGGAAATAAGACAAGGTATTGTGCACTTCTCACCGGCAGCTACTTTCATCACAAGCCCCTGTTACTTCGGCCCCGCCGGCAAGAACAGAAGTAACATTAAAGTAGTTCTGTCTGTATCATTTCAACTCATTTACCCTAGAAATGAAATGACAGTTTCTAATGGTGGAGGACATACTGTATATAAATTGTTTGTCATAAAATATAGTGACTAGCTTATCGATCTCTAAATTTAGGATCAAAACAAAAAGTGTTACTTCTGTCCCGGTCTTCCCCCTACTTGATCTGATCTTTGTTGTGCGTTAGGACTGTTTCAGTTCTGTTCTCATCCCTGAAATAGCTTTATCAGATTGGTCCCCATTTGTCTGGGTCACGCACACACACAAGCACACGCGTGTGCACGCACACAGATGCACACCAAACCGCAAACCAGCATGGATTTACGACAACAGTCAGAGTTGTCAGACACTTGAACCCAGGCCAAATATATGACTTGTTCTGGATATTAAAAGTCTGTCTGTGTCTCGTCCCCCAGAAACTAAAATACATTTTAGTGTTATTACAAACATCTGCCCCAGTAGTCCTGGGTTGAGAGAGAGAGAGCGAAAGAAAGAGAGGGTACGAGGGAAACAGAGGGGGAAGAGAGAGAGAGGGGGGGGGAGAGAAAGAGTGTGATGTGATGTGATGTTGAATTTTAATATCACAAACGCTGCTGGACACTTCATCTCTCCTTCACTCCTCTCCTTCACTCCTCTCCTCCACTCCTCTCCTCCACTCCTCTCCTTCACTCCTCTCCTCCACTCCTCTCCTTCACTCCTCTCCTTCACTCCTCTCCTTCACTCCTCTCCTCCACTTCTCTCCTCCACTTCTCTCCTCCACTCCTCTCCTTCACTCCTCTCCTTCACTCCCCTCCTTCACTCCTCTCCTTCACTCCTCTCCTCCACTTCTCTCCTCCACTCCTCTCCTCCACTCCTCTCCTCCACTCCTCTCCTTCACTCCTCTCCTCCACTTCTCTCCTACACTCCTCTCCTTCACTCCTCTCCTCCACTTCTCTCCTCCACTCCTCTCCTTCACTCCTCTCCTACACTCCTCTCCTTCACTCCTCTCCTTCACTCCTCTCCTCCACTTCTCTCCTCCACTCCTCTCCTTCACTCCTCTCCTACACTCCTCTCCTTCACTCCTCTCCTTCACTCCTCTCCTTCACTCCTCTCCTCCACTCCTCTCCTTCACTCCTCTCCTCCACTCCTCTCCTTCACTCCTCTCCTCCACTCCTCTCCTCCACTCCTCTCCTCCACTCCTCTCCTTCACTCCTCTAATACACTCCTCTCCTTCACTCCTCTCCTTCACTCCTCTCCTCCACTTCTCTCCTCCACTCCTCTCCTTCACTCCTCTCCTCCACTCCTCTCCTTCACTCCTCTCCTCCACTTCTCTCCTCCACTCCTCTCCTTCACTCCTCTAATACACTCCTCTCCTTCACTCCTCTAATACACTCCTCTCCTTCACTCCTCTCCTTCACTCCTCTCCTCCACTTCTCTCCTCCACTCCTCTCCTTCACTCCTCTCCTCCACTCCTCTCCTTCACTCCTCTCCTCCACTTCTCTCCTCCACTCCTCTCCTTCACTCCTCTCCTTCACTCCTCTCCTTCACTCCTCTCCTCCACTCCTCTCCTCCACTCCTCTCCTTCACTCCTCTCCTTCACTCCTCTCCTCCACTTCTCTCCTCCACTCCTCTCCTCCACTCCTCTCCTCCACTCCTCTCCTTCATTCCTCTCCTCCACTTCTCTCCTCCACTCCTCTCCTTCACTCCTCTCCTACACTCCTCTCCTCCACTCCTCTCCTTCACTCCTCTCCTCCACTCCTCTCCTTCACTCCTCTCCTTCACTCCTCTCCTTCACTCCTCTCCTTCACTCCTCTCCTCCACTTCTCTCCTCCACTCCTCTCCTTCACTCCTCTCCTTCACTCCTCTCCTTCACTCCCTCTCACTTCACTCCTCTCCTTCACTCCTCTCCTACACTCCTCTCCTTCACTCCTCTCCTTCACTCCTCTCCTTCAGTCCTCTCCTCCACTTCTCTCCTCCACCCCTCTCCTCCACTCCTCTCCTCCACTTCTCTCCTACACTCCTCTCCTTCACTCCTCTCCTTCACTCCTCTCCTTCACTCCTCTCCTACACTCCTCTCCTACACTCCTCTCCTTCACTCCTCTCCTTCACTCCTCTCCTCCACTTCTCTCCTCCACTCCTCTCCTTCACTCCTCTCCTTCACTCCTCTCCTACACTCCTCTCCTTCACTCCTCTCCTCCACTCCTCTCCCCCACTCCTCTCCTACACTCCTCTCCTCCACTTCTCTCCTTCACTCCTCTCCTCCACTTCTCTCCTCCACTCCTCTCCTTCACTCCTCTCCTTCACTCCTCTCCTTCACTCCTCTCCTCCACTTCTCTCCTCCACTCCTCTCCTCCACTCCTCTCCTACACTCCTCTCCTTCACTCCTCTCCTCCACTCCTCTCCTCCACTTCTCTCCTCCACTCCTCTCCTTCACTCCTCTCCTACACTCCTCTCCTTCACTCCTCTCCTTCACTCCTCTCCTTCACTCCTCTCCTCCACTCCTCTCCTTCACTCCTCTCCTCCACTTCTCTCCTCCACTCCTCTCCTTCACTCCTCTCCTCCACTCCTCTCCTCCACTCCTCTCCTCCACTTCTCTCCTCCACTCCTCTCCTTCACTCCTCTAATACACTCATCTCCTTCACTCCTCTCCTTCACTCCTCTCCTCCACTTCTCTCCTCCACTCCTCTCCTTCACTCCTCTCCTCCACTCCTCTCCTTCACTCCTCTCCTCCACTTCTCTCCTCCACTCCTCTCCTTCACTCCTCTCCTTCACTCCTCTCCTTCACTCCTCTCCTTCACTCCTCTCCTCCACTTCTCTCCTCCACTCCTCTCCTTCACTCCTCTCCTCCACTCCTCTCCTTCACTCCTCTCCTCCACTTCTCTCCTCCACTCCTCTCCTTCACTCCTCTCCTTCACTCCTCTCCTTCACTCCTCTCCTCCACTCCTCTCCTCCACTCCTCTCCTTCACTCCTCTCCTTCACTCCTCTCCTCCACTTCTCTCCTCCACTCCTCTCCTCCACTCCTCTCCTCCACTCCTCTCCTCCATTCCTCTCCTCCACTTCTCTCCTCCACTCCTCTCCTTCACTCCTCTCCTACACTCCTCTCCTCCACTCCTCTCCTTCACTCCTCTCCTTCACTCCTCTCCTTCACTCCTCTCCTACACTCCTCTCCTTCACTCCTCTCCTTCACTCCTCTCCTTCAGTCCTCTCCTACACTTCTCTCCTCCCGCTGTTACATTTCCCCTGCCGTTCTTCTTCTCTTCTGGTGGGCGTCCAGTTAAAAAAACTGAAAATGTTTTTTTCTCCGTCACTCTTGCCTTTTCTGCAACTCTGCTTCTTTGGACTTTCTCTTTTCTGTCTGTGATTTAAAGCTGCGATATGTACGTTTTTTGGTGACCTGACCAAATTCATACAGAAATGTGAGTTCTAGATCTGTCATTCTAATTAAAAGCAAGTCTAATAAGCTGTAGATCTGTTCTTTGTGTGCTATTTCTATGCTTCCTGTTCTTAAGTTTTAGTTTTTGGGCCTATTACTTTCAGTTTAGTACAGAAAAAGCTGAAAATACCATCTTTTTGGTTATGAAAAATATATTTCACAGCAGTTTAGATGGTACTTTGAATCTACACTATGCATAGCTTGTTTTGTTCACATAAACTGAAATTAGGTGAACTATTTGAATTTTAGCAACCAGGAAATAGTGGAGCGATTTCTGCATATTGCACCTTTTAAGGATTGGATAGGACCTTTTACCCTTATAAGTTACATGTAATAAAGTCAGCCTCCTCTCTAACCTTTATCCTTCAACCCTGTCAGATCCTGGAGGCGCTGGCGCATAGTGATGACACGCTGGTTCAGATGTGCAGCAGACTGAGCTCCAGCTGTGACGTCATCCCCGGGGACCTGCAGGTCCGCTTCAGCGCCATGTGTGGAGAGCGGGTGGAGCACATCAACAGACGTATCACCAACTACAGAAAGGTACGGCGTGGGGTGGTGGGGGACGGGTGTGTCTCTCAGGTGGTTGTGAACAAAGTAAAGTACGGAATTACATCATCTCCCATTGCGAGGACACATTTTCTCTGTCAACACATGAATAATATTACTAAAAAGTATATAATAATATAAAGCACCATTCGTTCTACTGCTCTAGACAGGATGCCACGACCACTTCACTGCTGACACTTCTGTTATCAGAGCATCATCACATTTCCACTGAATGTCTGCATCCCAAATAGCACCCTATTCCCTAGAGCACTACGTAGCCCGCAGGGCTCTGGTCAAAAGAAGTGCACTATGTACGGAATAGGGCACCATTTTTTTTTTTTTGCCCACTGTTTTGCTGTGGAATTTGAATGTGTCTGTTTATATGCCGAATGAAAGATCAACAGAAAATAATGAAAGAGTGTCACCCCCTGTATTTGCTGAGACAGACAGAGGCAGTTATTTACCAGGGATGTTGACACCGGTCTGTCAGATTACACGAGAAGTGAGACGTTATAAACAAGATGCGCTCTTACGTCAACAAGGAAGTACACTGGCCTGCTGAAATGTAATCAGCTCTTCTTGACCCTTGAGAGAGGTCCGGGTAATATTTAGGTAAGCGTGTGTGTGGTTTGTGCATGTGAGCACGTGTTTATATGTGAGAGAGTGAGTGAGAGAGAGAGAGAGAGAGAGCGAGAGAGAGAGGGAGGGAGATAATCACTTCTAAACTCTGGCTATACCTTTGATGGAGCCTTGGATTAACCCCAGCTGGATAGACTAAAGATCTCTACATCCTGGCCTAAAGTTGTGTAATAACTCCCTCCTGTACATGTACCGTTCCAGTGGAGGGAGGGAGGGAGGGAGGGTGAGGGAGAGACCGTTATGTAGATAGCCTGGTGGGTCGGCCGGCTACTAGTGATGGGAAGTTCGGCTCTTTTTACTGACTCTGACCTTTTGACCCGTTCAGTCAAAATAACGACTCTTTCGACTTCTTTCGTTAATTTGAGTCAGTAACGTAATTTGTGATTGCTAGGCATACAAATATGATTATTTATTGATACCTTTGAAACGAGGTCTAGCTGCGACCGCAACCAGACTACAATAATTGTGAACGGAATGCAATGGCTTGACTGCCTCAAGGGAGATTTGCCCAATAGGCCATCAATCGTTTGCGACGTGTGGGAATGTTTATGTAGAGAGATGTGCGTGAACATTTATGCAGAGAGATGTGCGTGAATGTTTATGCAGAGAGATGTGTGTGAACGTTTATGCAGAGAGATGTGCGGGAACGTTTATGCAGAGAGATGTGCGTGAACGTTTATGCAGAGAGATGTGTGTGAACGTTTATGCAGAGAGATGCGTGTGAACGTTTATGCAGAGAGATGTGCGTGAACGTTATGTCGGGCCTGGGACAGAGGGTTCACAAAAAAATGTTTTTAGAATGCTGAACATACCCCCTAGACACCTAGCATATTAACACACACAGATGTTATCAGTCACTTGGTTAGTACGCAGACCAGGGGAGCATGGCTTACAGTAGAGAGGTCGGCGGCGTGCAGATTTATGTTCCTGTTTTCCATGGTTGTGTACGAGATTTACCGTGCAGCCCAGGGGAAGTATATATTCATTTAAACAATATAGTATTTATATTGTCCAGGGTGATGTATCTGACAGAAGACATTTCTTCTTCTGGTTTCAATGGAAACTGCCAAACCACAATACACTGTGATGGATGTCTCTATTTGTCCGGTGTTTGTTAGTTCTGCATGGGTGTATGTGAATGGGGGGACGGGGGGGACCCTCTGAAACACATACACAACCATGCAGCTGAGATGAAATCATACCGGGGTAGAAGGTCAAGCTTCTTGACGTGATACGTCTTCATAGAACGTCTCAGTAGAGAAGAAGAGCTCGTTTTATGTTACCTGTTTAAAGTACTTCGTCAGACTGTGTGCAATAATCCTCTGGTTTCAGTTAAATCACCCAACCCAGCCTTAAACATGGTTATACTTATGAATGAGTGTGTTGATAGGTGATGTGTTTCAGGTTCAGAGTTGCTCAGACTTGTAAATACTCCACATAAACACAGACTCTGGTTGTTTGTTACGCACATTCTGTTTCCTGTGTCCAAACATTGATGAATGGCTAATGGATCAAATATTTAACATAAATCAAAGGATTGCAGAGGGGAATGTAAATGATTCTGACAGGGGTATTCTGACCAGTCTATTACTGCTTGGCAAAAAACCTGCATCCAGAGACCGAAAGAGCGAGGATTCAAGTAGCTTTCCCCAAATTCTAAGGTTTTACAGAAATCCCGGTTGTAAGATTCCTGGAATCAGGAGGGAATAAGCAGGAAATAATGGAATCCCCAAACAGGGATTTCTGGAAAACTTGGAGAATTTTTATAAACTTGGTGTAATTTTGCAATCCTAAAGAGAGCATCACCAAAGCATTGTTAAATGCTAACTCCCACCATCTCTCTCTCTCTCCTCCCTCCAGTTCTCGCGGGTGTTGAAGAACAGGGCGTGGCCCACCTTTAAGCAGGCTAAAACCAAGGTGTCCCCGCTCCACAGCAGCGACTTCTGCCCCACCAACTGCCATGTGAACGTGATGGAGGTGTCCTACCCCAAAACCACCACCTCTCTGGGCAGCGCCTTTGGAGTGCAGCTGGACAACAGGAAGAGTTCCACCCTGGAGAGAGGAGGTCGTAACGCCGAACAAGGTGAGAGAATAGCACTAGGCCCTGACCTCTGACCCCTAACCCTGGAGGAGGGGGCGGCAGATAGCCTAGCGGGGTTAGAGAAGGAGCCAGCAACTGAATTTCTTGTCATCTTACTAGGATGCCAATGTCCATTGTAGTGATGTGTTTAATTCTGTCCGTCTCCCAGGTAAGCTGAACCCCATGGTGTATGTACAACACACCATCACCAGTATGGCAGCTCCGTCGGGTCACAGTCTGGGTCGTACGGAGGGTCACGGCCTCCGCTTCCTGCTCCGGGAGGATGACCTGCTGATCTTGGACTCCTACCAGAAACTACTGGGCAAGCTGACCACGCTGGTGAAAGAGATGGAGGGCCACGCCTCACAGATACACGAGTGAGTCTGGCAACACACACGCACGCACACACACGTACACAGATATGTGCAGGCACACACACACACACACGTACGCACACCTGCCAAGCACGTACGCACACACGGTGCACACACACACACCCTTACTCAGAAGTATTTTGTTTGTCACTTCAGGAGTGGAAGAATTTGTTTATTTGTCTGAGACTATTGGTTTGATTTCCATTTTAATATGCACTGCAAGGACGGTGAAACAAGCTGGGGGGAAAATACATTTTGTAATAAGCAGAGGAAATGGTGGGATTTGTAAAGACCGGCGACTGCTTCCGCTGATGCCGTTTCCCCTATTATAAACACACACACGAGCACATGTACACACACACACACCCTCACACACACACTAGAATAAACTGGTCCTCCGGATACATGTGAGCCTCATAAAGTGAGCAGCAGTAGTTTTAGAAGGTCATTGTGTGTGATATAGTGGTCTCTAGTGAGTGAGAGGAGACTCATTCTCACTCACGTTGTTACTCGTGTGTGTGTGTGTGTGTGTGTGTGTGTGTGTGTGTGTGTGTGTGTGTGTGTGTGTGTGTGTGTGTGTGTGTGTGTGTCTGTGTGTGTGTCTGTGTGTGTGTGTGTGTGTGTGTGTGTGTGTGTGTGTGTGTGTGTGTGTCTGTGTGTGTGTCTGTGTGTGTGTGTGTGTGTGTGTGTGTGTCTGTCTGTGTGTGTGTGTGTGTGTGTGTGTGTGTGTGTCTGTGTGTGTGTGTGTGTGTTCCCTTGCTGGCCATGCTGCTTCCAGGGCTGTTGATGGTTTCATCGCTTGGAGGTTCAGAATCACAGGGAGGAAATGTAAAACACTGGCATCTGACAGGAACAACACACACACACACACACACACACACACAGAGACATGCTTCTCAGCACGGATGTTAATGACATGCTTCTGTCAATGCTAATTAGTGTATGCTCACATTGTGACGCACTGAGACCTTCATTAAAGGTAGACACACACTCACACAACCACCCCCATACAAGCACATACCTTCCTCCCAGTTCCTCCCAGCTCATTAAAGGTGATCTGTAACAGCATTGTCAGACCGCGAGCAGCAGGACTAATATAACCTGTAATGGACAGCTAGTCGTGGCGTGGCTAATTTGCTGTGACCTCTATGGGTCTGGGTGTGCCAGTGTTAGCCAGTGGATTACAGAGACTATTGATCGGGTCCTCAGATCTCTGATAGGGCCTGTCAGGAACAGCAGAGTAAAATGAGCTCCCGGGCCCTCTTAAACCAGGCAGAGAGGGAGGGTCCATTTCTAAAGGCCCCGATTTAAAAGTTCTCACTTGCGCTCTCTTTCGTTCTAACCCTCTCCTTCTATCTGTCCCTCGTCCATTCTCTCCAGATATCTTTCTCTTGATTAACCCTCTGTCCCTCTTTCACCCCGCTCCCTCTGTTTTTTTCTCTCGCTCTCTCAATTGAAATTTAATTAAGGGGCTTTATTGGTATGGGTAACATATCATTTTTTTTACAGTAAACATTACAATCACAAAAGTTCCAAAAGAATAAAGACATTTCAAATGTCATATTATGTCTATATACAGTGTTGTAACGATATGTAAATAGTTAAGGTACGAAAGGGAAAATAAATCAACATAAATATAGGTTGTATTTACAATGGTGTTTGTTCTTCAGATCACAAATCAGATCACAAATCTTGCTGCTGGGATGGCACACTGTGGTATTTCGCCCAATAGATATGTGAGTTTATCGAAATTGGATTTGTTTTGGAATTCTTTGTGGGTCTGTGTAATCTGAGGGAAATGTGTGTGTGTGTCTCTCTCTCTATCTCTCTCTCGCTCTCTCTCTCTCTCTCTCTCTCTCTCTCTCTCTCTCGCTTGCTCGCTCTCTCTCTCGCTCTCTCGCTCCGTCTCTGTCTCTGTCTGTCTCTCTGTCTGTCTCTGTCTCTGTCTCTGTCTCTGTGTGTGTAAGTGGCTGTGTGGTGTGTGACTGACCTTGTCTCCTGTCTTTTGTGCTGTAACTATGTATTGATGAATTGAAGCTTTCACATTTGGAACAAAGGATACATTTATTACACAATCAGCATTTCCTTCCTTCCCCGTCCAAAGTGGAGACGGATTTCCAACTTCCAACCTCACTGGAGGGAATGGGGATGTTTCAGTAATGGGAAAAGAGAGAGCGGACATGGAACGATTATTAGTTGCACAACTTCTTGGCGGTGGTTCCTTGGCGTTGACCGTTTAGAAGCACCACAACCTTTGACCTTTTGCATCAGGACCCCGAACGTGGAGTCACACAGCTGTCCGAGGACGTGCCTGATGACATGGTTTATATCTCTACCGCTCCTCCTCTCTTCTCCCCACGTCCTGTATCACGTCAAGTCCTCCTCTCCTGCTAACTTTCACCTTTGTTTCTTTTCTCTTCTGTCCCAGTTCTCTCTCTTCCAACCTTTTCTCCTCCTAACTTATGTCCCCCTATCCCCCCGCCTCTCCCCCTCTCCCGCCTGCGACTACCAGGTCAAGAACAGAACGTCCATCCATTTCTCATCCAAGAGATTAGAACAGTAACAAAATATGTCTCAAATGGCACCCTGTTCCTTATACAGTACACTGATTTGGACCAGGGCCAATAGGGCTGGGTCAACCAATAGGGCTGAGTCAACCAATAGGGCTGAGTCAACCAATAGGGCTGAGTCAACCAATAGGGCTGGGTCAAAAGTAGTGCTCTATACAGTACCAGTCAAAAGTTTTGACACCTACTCATTCAAGGGTTTTTATTTATTTGTACTATTTTCTACACTGTAGAATAATAGTGAAGACATCAAATCTATGAAATACCACATATGGAGTCATGTAGTAGCCAGAAAAGTGTTAAAAAAATTATATTTGAGATTCATCAATGTAGCCACCCTTTGCCTTGATGCCAGCTTTGCACACTCTTTGCATTCGCTCAACCAGCTTAATGAGGTTGACTACAGTCATCCAAGCAAACAGAAGGCCCAATACAGTGCCCTCATAAAGTATTCACACACCTTGACTTTTTACACATTTTGTTGTGTCATTTTTTTGTCAACGATCTACACAAAATACTTCGTAATCTCAAAAATTCAAACATTTGTAAAAAGCTTAATGAGGTAGTGTCACGGTTGTCGTAGGTTAAAGCGGACCAAGACGCAGCAGGAAAATGTGCACTCATCTTCTTTTTATTTAACGGACAAAGAAGGTAAACCAAAATAAACACGTACACAACGACTAATAACAGGCCGGTAAGGCACAAAGCTATACCTAGCACAATCTCCCACCAAACACTAAAACAAACACATACCTATATATAGGACTCTCAATCAGAGGCAACTAGAAAACACCTGCCTCCAATTGAGAGTCCAATCCCCAATAAACTAAACATAGAAATATAAAGAACTAGACTAAACATAGAAATACATTAACATAGACCAGTGCCCAAAACCCGGAATAATAAATCAAATACACCACGAAACACACAACCACCCCGAACCACATGAAACAAATACCCTCTGCCACGTCCTGACCACACTACACCCCTATACTGGTCAGGACGTGACAGGTAGCAACCTGGAATGCATTTCAATTAACAGCTGTGCCTTGTTAAAAGTACATTTGTGGAAATTCTTTCCTTAATGCGTTTGAGCCATTCACAGGTGTTGTGACAAGGTAGGGGTGGTATTCAAAAGATAGCCCTATTTGGTAAAATACCAAGTCTATATTATGGCAAGAACAGCTCAGATAAGCAAAGAG
Organism: Salmo salar; assembly: GCF_965601325.2. NCBI lineage: Eukaryota > Metazoa > Chordata > Actinopteri > Salmoniformes > Salmonidae > Salmo > Salmo salar. Next base: position 18,415,811 of record NC_138319.1, on the reverse strand, counting down.
AAACGACAGTCCATCATTACTTTAAGGCATGAAGGTCAGTCAATCCGGAACATTTCAAGAACTTTGAAAGTTTCTTCAAGTGCAGTCGCACAAACCATCAAGAGCTATGATGAACTTGACTCTCATGAGGACCGCCACAGGAATGGAACCCCAAAGTTACCTCTGCTACAGAGGATAAGTTCATTAAAATAACTGCACCTCAGATTGCAGCCCAAATAAATGCTTCACAGAGTTCAAGTAACAGACACATCTCAACATCAACTGTTCAGAGGAGGCTGCGTGAATCAGGCCTTCATGGTCGAATTCCTTCAAAGAAACCACATCTGAAGGACACCAATAATAAGAAGACACTTATTTGGGATAAGAAACACGAGCAATGGACATTAGACCGGTGGAAATCTGTCCTTAAGTCTGAGTCCAAATTTGAGATTTTTGGTTCCAACAGCCGGGTCGTTGTGATATGCAGAGTAGGTGAACAGATGATCTCCGCATGTGTGGTTCCCACCGTGAAGCATGGAGGAGGAGGTGTTATTGTGTGGGGTGCTTTGCTCGTGACACGGTCAGTGATTTATTTAGAATTCAAGGCACACTTAACCAGCATGGCTACCACAGCATTCTGCAGCGATACGCCATCCCATCTGGTTTGCACTTAGTGGGGCTATCATTTGTTTTTCAACAGGACAATGACCAGGCTGTGTAAGGGCTATTTGACCAAGAAGGAGAGTGATGGAGTGCTTCATCAGATAACCTTGACTATTATTCTACAGTGTAGAAAATAGTAAAAATAAAGAAAAACCCTTGAATGAGTAGGTGTGTCCAAACTTTTGACTGGTACTGTATATTGAATGGAGTGCCATTTGGGACGCATCCAACCTCTCCGGTCCAGTCAGCTCCAGTACTTTACATCTGTCCACTAACATGTTCACTTCCTCTCTGATTAAACCATGCTGATGCACTATTAAGAACCTGACTGAGGTAAAGGCTTTGTAATGCAGATGCTCTTATCGATCTTGTGAGGGTGATTGATGTCTATTGAGCCTATAGAGCTTGTCAAGGGGCTTGATTAAAGGTTTATGTATATAAAGCTATTCAGGACAAACTTAGGGGAGAGCTCTGAGAGTTGGTCGCTCTCGCTCTCTTTTTGCATCTTTCCTTCTCTCCCTTCTGTTTCCTCTCTCTGTTTCTCCCTCTGTTACTCTCTCGCTCTCTTTCTCTGTTTGTTTCTTTCCTTTCTCGCTCTTCTTTCTCTCCTTTCTCTCTCTCTTCACTCTCTTTTCTCTCACTTTCTCTCCTCTCCTCTCTTCTCTTTCTCTCTCTCTCTCTTGATCCCGTCCCTGACCCAGTGTTGTGGTCCTGTCATTGTTATTAGTGGTTTAGGCAGCAAATGACCGATCTGCATGAAACTTGATACACTATGTATACAGCCACACCCGTTGTTGACAGGTGTATAAAATCGAGCACACAGCCATGCAATCTCCATAGACAAACATTGGCAGTACAATGGCCTTACTAAAGAACTCATTGACTTTAAACATGCCACCTTTCCAACAAGTCCGTTCGTCAACTTTCTGCCCTGCTAGAGCTGCCTCAGTCAACTGTAAGTGCTGTTATTGTGAATTGGAAACGTCTAGGAGCAACAACGGCTCAGCCGCGAAGTGGTAGGCCACACTAGCTCACAGAATGGAACCGGCGAGTGCTGAAGCGCTTACAAATCGTCTGTCCTCGGTTGCAACACTCACTACCGAGTTCCAAACTGCCTCTGGAAGCAACGTCAGCACAAGAACTGTTCGTCAGGAGCTTCATGAAATGGGTTTCCGTTGCAGAGCAGCCGCACACAATCCTAAGATCACCATGCTTAAAGCAAAGCGTCCGCTGGAGTGGTGTAAAGCTCGCCGCCATTCAATTCTGGAGCAAAAATATTTAAAATAGCTACGACAGAGAGGACTGCCGTGCTTCTAGTTCTTAGGAAACTTTCCAGTATTTCGTTTTTTTATGTATTATTTCTTACATTATTAGCCCAGAATTTTTTTATTAGCCCAGCTGGAAAGGACTTTTGGATATCAGAGCGGCAGTAACTCACCAGCACTACCAGCACTACCAGCATTACGACCAGAAATACGACTTTCACGAATCGGATCCTTTGTTCGCACCCCCAGGGCAATTGAACTGATTCCAGAGGCCGACCCAAAATACTGCCGGCGGAGGAGAGGTACTCAGAGTGGTCTTCTACAGTCGTGGCCAAAAGTTTGAAAATGACACAAATATTAATTTTCACAAAGTGTCTTTAGATATTTTTGTCAGATGTTACTATGGAATACTGAAGTATAATTACAACCATTTCATAAGTTTCAAAGGCTTTTATTGACAATTACATGAAGTTGATGCAAAGAGTCAATATTTGCAGTGTTACCCTTCTTTTTCAAGACCTCTGCAATCCGCCCTAGCATGCTGTTAATTAACTTCTGGGCCACATCCTGACTGATGGCAGCCCATTCTTGCATAATCAATGCTTGGAGTTTGTCAGAATTTGTGGGTTTTTGTTTGTCCACCCGCCTCTTGAGGATTGACCACAAGTTCTCAATGGGATTAAGGTCTGGGGAGTTTCCTGGCCATGGACCCAAAATCTCGATGTTTTGTTCCCCGAGCCACTTAGTTATTACTTTTGCCTTATGACAAGGTGCTCATCATGTTCCTGGATGGTTGGGAGAAGTTGCTCTCTGAGGATGTGTTGGTACCATTCTTTATTTATGGCTGTGTTCTTAGGCAAAATTGTGAGTGAATCTACTCCCTTGGCTGAGAAGCAACCCTACACATGAATGGTCTGAGGATGCTTTACTGTTTGCATGACGCAGGACTGATAGTAGCGCTCACCTTGTCTTCTCCGGACAAGCTTTTTTCCGGATGCCCCAAACAATCGGAAAGGGGATTTATCAGAGAAAATGACTTTACCCCAGTCCTCAGCAGTCCAATCCCTGTACCTTTTGCAGAATATCAGTCTGTCCCTGATGTTTTTCCTGGAGAGAAGTGACTTCTTTGCTGCCCTTCTTGACACCAGGACATCCTCCAAAAGTCTTCGCCTCACTGTGCGTGCAGATGCACTCACACCTGCCTGCTGCCATTTCTGAGCAAGCTCTGTACTGGTGGTGCCCCGATCCCACAGCTGAATCAACTTTAGGAGATGGTCCTGGCGCTTGCTGGACTTTCTTGGGCGCCCTGAAACCTTCTTCACAACAATTGAACCGCTCTCCTTGAAGTTCTTGATGATCCGGTAAATGGTTGATTTAGGTTCAATCTTACTGGCAGCAATATCCTTGCCTGTGAAGCCCTTTTTGTGCAAAGCAATGATGATGTCACGTGTTTCCTTGCAGGTAACCATTGTTTGACAGAGGAAGAACAATGATTCCAAGCACCACCCTCCTTTTGAAGCTTCCAGTCTGTTATTCGAACTCAATCAGCATGATTGCGTGATCTCCAGCCTTGTCCTCGTCAACACTCATACCTGTGTTAATGAGAGAATCACTGACATTATGTCAGCTGGTCCTTTTGTGGCAGGGCTGAAATGCAGTGGAAATGTTTTTTGGGGATTCAGTTCATTTGCATGGCACAGAGGGACTTAGCAATTAATTGCAATTCATCTGATCACTCTTCATAACATCCTGGAGTATATGCAAATTGCCATCATACAAACTGAGGCAGCAGACTTTGTGAAAATGTATATTTGTGTCATTCTCAAAACTTTTGGCCACGACTGTAGTCCGAGTTAGGACTACACCACCCACCGCTTCCAAGTATATTACTCGCTAATGTCCTGTCTATGGCTAATGAAGTTGACGAGCTTAGGGCGAGGATTTCTTTCCAGAGAGAAATCAGGAATTGTAACATACTCTGTTTCACGGAAACATGGCTCTCTCAGGATATACTGTCGGAGTCCGTCCTGTCAGTTGGGTTCTCAGTTCATCGCGCAGACAGGAATAAATATCTCTCCGGGAAGAAGGGCAGGGGTGTATGTTTCATGATTAACGACTCATGGTGTGATTGTGACAACATACAGAATCTCAAGTCCTTTTGTTCACCCGACCTAGAATACCTCACAATTAAATGCTGACTGTATCATCTCCAAAGAAAATAATTTTCGGTTAAAGTCACAGCCCTCAAAGAACTTCACTGGACTTTATGCAAACTGGAAACCACATATCCTGAGGACTCATTTATTGTATCTGTGGATTTTTACAAAGCAAATTTGAGAAAAAGGCTGCCGAATTTCTATCAGGACATTGACTGTAGTACTCGCGCTGCTAAAACACTTGGCCACTGCTACTCCAACTTCTGGGATGCCTGCAAGGCCCTCCCCCGCACTCCCTTCAGAAAATCTGATCATGACTCCATTTTGCTCCTCCCTTCCTATAGGCAGAAACTCAAACAGGAAATACCTGTGCTAAGGACTATTCAACGCTCATCTGACCAATCGGAATCCAAGCTTCAAGATTGTTTTGATCACACGGACTGGGGTATCTTCGGGGTCGCCTCTGAGAATAGCATTAACGAATATACTGATATGGTGACTGAGTTTATCAGGAAGTGTATAGGAGATGTTGTACCCACTATACTATTAAAACCTACCCTAACCAGCAACCGTGGATAGATGGCAGCATTCGTGCAAAACTGAGAGAGCGAACCACTGCATTTAACCATGGCAAGGTGACTGGAAATATGGCAGAATACAAACAGTGTAGTTATTCCCCTTTGTAAGGCAATCAAACAGGCAAAACGTCAGTATAGAGACAAAGTGGAGTCGCAATTCAATGGCTCAGACACGAGACGTATGTGGCAGGGTCTACAGACAATCACAGACTTAAAAAGGAAAACCAGCCACGTCACGGACACCGACGTCTTGCTTTCGGACAAGCTAAAACATCCGGCGCAGACAGAGATGGCCGCCTCGCTTCGCGTTCCTAGGAAACTATGCAGTATTTAGTTTTTTTCTGTGTTATTTCTTACATTGTTACCCCAGGAAATGTTAGGTTTTATTACATACAGTCAGGAGGAACTATTGGATATAAGAGCAACGGCAACTCACCAACATTACGACCAGGAATACGACTTTCCCAAAGCGGATCCTCTGTTTGGCCTACCACCCAGGACAATGGATCGGATCCCAGCCGGTGACCCAAAACAACGGCGCCGCAGAGGGGGCAGACGGAGGGGTCTTCTGTAGATGGGCACATCGTGCACCGCTCCCGAGCAACCTACTCGCCAATGTCCAGTATCTTGACAACAAGGTAGACGAAATCCGAACAAGGGTTGCCTTCCAGAGAGACATCAGAGACTGTAACGTTCTTTGTTTCACGGAGATGTGGCTCACTCGAGACACGCTATCGAAGTCAGTACAGCCACCTGGTTTCTCCACTCATCGCGCCGACAGAAACAAGCATCTCTCTGGTAAGAAGAAGGGCGGGGGTGTATGCATTATGATTAACTAGTTGTGGTGTGATCATAACAACATACAGGAACTCAAGTCCTTTTGTTCACCTGACTCACAATCAAATGCCGACCGCATTATCTACCAAGAGAATTCTCTTCGATCATAATCACAGTCGTGTATATTCCCCCCCAAGCAGACACATCGACGGCCCTGAACGAACTTCATTTGACTCTATGTAAACTGGAAACCACATATCCTGAGGCTGCATTTATTGTAGCTGGGGGTTTTAACAAGGCTAATCTGAAAACAAGGCCCCCTAAATTTTATCAGCATATCGATTGCGCGACCCGGGCTGGCAAAACCCTGGATCATTGTTATTCTAACTTCCGCGACGCATATAAGGCCCTCCCCCGCCCTCCTTTCGGAAAAAGCTGACCACGACTCCATTTTGTTGCTCCCAGCCTATAGACAGAAACTGAAACAGGAATCACCCGTGCTCAGGTCTGTTCAACGCTGGTCCGACCAATCGGTTCCACGCTTCAAGATTGCTTCGATCACGTGGACTGGGATATGTTCCACATAGCATCAAACAACAACATTGATGAGAGTTTACCCGAGTTTATTAGCAAGTGCATCGGTGATATTGTACCCACAGCGTCTATTAAAACATTCCCCAACCAGTAACCGTGGATTGATGGCAGCATTCACGCAAAACTGAAAGCGCGAACCACCGCTTTTAATCAGGGCAAGGTGACCGGAAACATGACGGAATACAAACAGTGTAGCTATTCCCTCCGCAAGGCAATCAAACAAGCTAAGCGTCAGTATAGAGACAAAGTAGAGTCGCAATTCAACGGCTCAGACACGAGAGGTATGTGGCAGGGTCTACAGTCAATCACGGACTACAAACGAAAAACCAGCCCCGTCGCGGACCACGATGTCTTGCTCCCAGACAAACTAAACAACGTCTTTGCTCGCTTTGAGGACAATACAGTGCCACTGACACGGCCCACTACCAAAACCTGTGGGCTTTCTTCCACTGCAGCCAACGTGAGTAAAACATTTAAACGTGTTAACCCTCGCAAGGCTGCAGGCCCAGACGGCATCCCCAGCCGCGTCCTCAGAGCATGCGCAGACCAGCTGGCTGGTGTGTTTACGGACATAATCAAACCTTATCCCAGTCTGCTGTTCCCACATGCTTCAAGAGGGCCACCATTGTTCCTGTTCCCAAGAAAGCTAAGGTAACTGAGCTGAATGACTACTGCCCCGTAGCACTCACTTCCATCATCATGAAGTTCTTTGAGAGACTAGTCAAGGACCATAGCACCTCCACCCTACCTGACACCCTAGACCCACTCCAATTTGCTTACCGCCCCAATCCTGAAGCATGTGGGGACAGCAGACTTGGATAGGGAGAGATTGAATATGTCCGTAAACACACCAGCCAGCTGGTCTGTGCATGCTCTGAGGACGTGGCTAGGGATGCCGTCTGGGCCGGCAGCCTTTCGAAGGCTAACACTCTTAAATGTCTTACTCACATCGGCCACGGAGAAGAAGAGCCCACAGTCCTTGGTAGCGGGCCGCGTCGGTGGCACTGTGTTATCCTCAAAGCGGGCGAAGACGGTGTTCAAATAAAATAAAATGTTATTTGCCACATACACATGGTTAGCAGATGTTAATGCGAGTGTAGCGAAATGCTTGTGCTTCTAGTTCCAACCATGCAGTAATATCTAAGTAATCTAACCTAACAATTTCACAACAACTACCTTATACACACAAGTGTAAAGGAATGAATAAGAATATGTACATAAAAATATATGAATGAGTGATGGCTGAACGGCATAGGTAAGATGCAGTAGATGGTATAGAGTACAGTATATACATTTGAGATGATTAATGTAGGGTATGTAAACATTATATAAAGTGGCATTGTTTAAAGTGGCTAGTGATACATTTATTACATACATTTTTCCATTATTCAAGTAGCTAGAGTTGAGTCAGTATGTTGGCAGCAGCCACTTAATGTTAGTGATGGCTGTTTACCAGTCTGATGGCCTTGAGATAGAAGCTGTTTTTCAGTCTCTCGGTCCCCGCTTTGATGCACCTGTACTGACCTCACCTTCTGGATGATAGCGGGGTGAACAGGCAGTGGCTCGGGTGGTTGTTGTCCTTGATGATATTTTTGGCCTTCCTGTGACATTGGGTGGTGTAGGTGTCCTGGAGGGCAGGTAGTTTGCGCCCGGTGATGCGTTGTGCAGACCTCACTACCCTCTGGAGAGCCTTCCGGTTGTGGGCAGAGCAGTTGCCGTACCAGGGGGCGATACAGCCTGACAGGATGCTCTCGATTGTGCATCTGTAAAAGTTTGTGAGGGTTTTTGGTGACAAGCCGAATTTCTTTAGCCTCCTGAGGTTGAAGAGGCACTGCTGCGCCTTCTTCACCACGCTGTCTGTGTGGGTGGACCATTTCAGTTTGTCCGTGATGCACAATTGAGAGCATCCTGTCGGGCTGTATCACTGCCTAGTACGGCAACTGCCACGCCCGCAACCGTAGGGCTTTCCATTGGGTGGTGCCTCCTTCCCAACACATCACGGGTGGGGGGGGGGGGCAAACTAGCTGGGACCGAGAGGCTGAAAAACAGCTTCTATCTCAAGGCCATCAGACTGTTACATAGCCATCACTGGCACATTAGAGGCTGCTGCCTATATACATAGACTTGAAATCACTGGCCACTTTAATAAATCGAACACTAGTCACTTTAATAATGTTTACATATTTTACATTACTCATCTCATATGTATATACTGTATTCTATTCTTTTCTACGGTGTCTTAGTCTATGCCGCTCTGACATTGCTCATCCAAATATTTATATATTTAATTCCTTTCCTTTACTTAGATTTGTGTATGTTGTGAAATATATTACTTGTTTGATATTACTGCACTGTTGGCACTAGAAACACAAGCATTACTTTACACCCGCAATACTATCTGCTAAACACGTGTGACCAATAAAATTTTACTTGATTTGAGCACTTGAAACGCTTTCTCTGGAGTGATGAATCACGCGTCACTATCTGGCAGTCCAATGGACAAATCTGGGTTTCGTGGATGCCAGAAGAACGCTACCTGCTCGAAGGCATAGTGCCAACTGTAATGTTTGGTGGAAGAGGAATAATGGTCTGGGGCAGTCTTTCATTTTTCGGGCTAGGCCCCTTAGTTCAGGTGAAGGGAAATGTTAATGCTACAGCTTACAATGACATTCTAGACATTTCTGTGCTTCCAACTTTGTGGCAACAGTTTGGGGATGGCCCTTTCCTTTTTCAGCAATGACAATGCCCCCTTGCACAAAGCGAGGTCCATACAGAAATGGTTTGTCGAGATTGGTGTGGAAGAACTTGACTGGCCTGCACAGAGCCCTGACCTCAACCCCATTGAACACCTTTGGGATTAATTTGAACGTCGACTACGAGCCAGGCCTAATCACCCCAACATCAGTGTCCGACCTCACTAATGCGCTCATGGCTGAATGGAAGCATGTCCCTGCAGCGATGTTCCAACATCTAGTGGAAAACCTTCCCATATTAATGCCCATGATTTTGGAATGATATTTTCGACGAGCAGATGTTCACACTGCCCGCACCTGCCCGCCTGTCCAGCATCACTACTCTGGACGGTTCTGACTTAGAATATGTGGACAACTACAAATACCTAGGTGTCTGGTTAGACTGTAAACTCTCCTTCCAAACTCACATCAAACATCTCCAATCCAAAGTTAAATCTAGAATTGGCTTCCTATTTCGCAACAAAGCATCCTTCACTCATGCTGCCAAACATACCCTCGTAAAACTGACCATCCTACCGATCCTTGACTTCGGCGATGTCATTTACAAAATAGCCTCCAATACCCTACTCAACAAACTGGATGCAGTCTATCACAGTGCCATCCGTTTTGTCACCAAAGCCCCATATACTACCCACCACTGCGACCTGTACGCTCTCGTTGGCTGGCCCTCGCTTTATACTCGTCGCCAAACCCACTGGCTCCAGGTCATCTACAAGACCCTGCTAGGTAAAGTCCCCCCTTATCTCCGCTCACTGGTCACCATAGCAGCACCCACCTGTAGCACGCGCTCCAGCAGGTATATCTCTCTGGTCACCCCCAAAGCCAATTCCTCCTTTGGCCGTCTCTCCTTCCAGTTCTCTGCTACCAAAGACTGGAACGAACTACAAAAATCTCTGAAACTGGAAACACTTATCTCCCTCACTAGCTTTAAGCACCAGCTGTCAGAGCAGCTCACAGATCATGGCACCTGTACATAGCCCATCTAAATTTAGCCCAAACAACTACCGCTTCCCATACTGTATTTATTTATTTATTTATTTTGCTCCTTTGCACCCCATTATTTATATTTCTACTTTGCACTTTCTTCTACTACAAATCTACCATTCCAGTGTTTTACTTGCTATATTGTATTTACTTTGCCACCATGGCCTTTTTTTGTCTTTACCTCCCTTATCTCACCTCATTTGCTCACATTGTATATAGACTTATTTTTCTACTGTATTATTGACTGTTTGTTTGTTTTACTCCATGTGTAACTCTGTGTTGTTGTATGTTGTCGAACTACTTTGCTTTATCTTGGCCAGGTCGCTATTGTAAATGAGAACTTGTTCTCAACTTGCTTACCTGGTTAAATAAAGGTGAAATAAATAAATAGAAAAACATACTTTTGGTCATGTAGTGTATATACTATATACTATATAGTATCTATGGACCATGGTCTCGCAATGGAATTTTTTTCCAGGCTAGCGTTTCAAACAACATGGCCGCTACTGACCAATAAACATTCACATGGGCTTGATCTGGCACATAAATACTTAGAAATCACACACGGATATTCACATCGTGCAAAATGTGATACAAATGTTCCAATCACTGTCAAGCCTCAACATATGCAAACTCATTCAGATCGACCACACGGTTGCTCTATTATGGGCACATTTATTTAACTTGATCTGTTTGACCCAGAGTCATGGAATTTGGCCCACATGCTCAGGGATATAAGTCTAGGTAACCTGTTGAGTATGGTTTTGTTTGGCCACATGGCGGCGCTGTTGGACAGGAAAAAACATTAATGCAAGCTCATTGGCTTATAGCAGCCATATTGTTTGAGCTAAATATTGTGTTTGAAGACACGCATCCGTAGATGCTACATACCAAATTTGGTGCCGATCGATCCAGAGGAGAATAAAATATTTAAAGTAGTCAACATCATTAAAAATGGTCCAAAATACATCAAAAGGTTAATCTGTTTGATTTTGAGTTTTGATATTTAGCAAGCGTGGTAAGGAGTACAGAAGTACAGTAGCTCATCCTAGAGCAATGTGTCCAATTTGTCCTGATGGTTTCGCTGTGGGGCCATAGCATGAACCCCGCCATGGCTGCTTGCAGCTACTGTATACAGTGCATTCGGAAAGTATTCAGACCCCTTCACCTTTTCCACGTTTTGTTACGTTACAGCCTTATTCTAAAATGGATTAAATTGTTTTTTCCCCCCTTATCAATCTATACACAATAGCCCATAATGACAAAGCAAAAACAGGTATTTAGACATGTTTGCAAATGTATAAAATATTTCGAACTGAAATATCACATTTCCATAAGTATTCAGACCCTTTACTCAGTACTTTGTTGAATCACCTTTGGCAGTGATTACAGCCTCGTCTTCTTGGGTATGGCGCTACAAGTTTGGCACACCTGTATTCGGGGAGTTTCTCCCATTCTTCTCTGCAGAGCCTCTCAAGCTCTGTAAGGTTTGATGGGGAACGTCGCTGCACAGTGATTTTCAGGTCTCTCCAGAGATTTTTGATCAAGTCCGGGCTCTGGCTGGGCCACTCAAGGACATTCAGAGACTTGTCCCAAAGCCACTCCTGTGTTGTCTTGGCTGTGTTCTTAGGGTCGTTGTCCTGTTGGAAGGTGAACCTTCACACTAGTCTGAGCTCTTGAGCAGGTTTTCATCAAGGATCTCTCTGTTCTTTGCTTTGTTCATCTTTCCCTCGATCCTGACTAGTCTCCCAGTCCCTGCTGCTGAAAAACATCCCCACAGAATGATGCTGCCACCACCATGCTTCACTGTCAGGATGGTATTGGCCAGGTGATGAGTGGCGCCTGGTTTCCTCCAGACGTGACACTTGGCATTCAGGCCAAAGAGTTCAATCTTGGTTTCATCAGACCACAGAATCTTGTTTCTCATGGTCGGAGAGTCCTTTAGGTGTCTTTTGGCAAACTCCAAGTGGGCTGTCATGTGCCTTTTACTGAGGAGTGGCTTCCGTCTGGCTACTCTACCATAGAGGCCTGATTGGTGGAGTGCTGCAGAGATGGTGGTCCTTCTGGAAGCTTTTCCCATCTCCACAGAGGAACCCTGGAGCTCGGGTTCTTGGTCAACTTGAACTCGGGTTCTTGGTCAACCCTGACCAAGGCCCTTCTTCCCAGATTGCTCAGTTTGGCCGGGCGACCAGCTCTAGGAAGAGTCTTGATGGTTCCTAACTTCTTCCAGTTAAGAATGATGGAGGCCACTGTGTTCTTGGGAACCTCCAATGCTGCAGAATTGTTTTGATAACCTTCCCCATATCTGTGCCTCAACACAATTCTGTCTCGGAGCTCTACGGACATGGCTTTGTTTTTGCTCTGACATGCACTGTCAACTGTGGGACCTATATAGACAGGTGTGTGCCTTTCCAAATCATGTCCAATCAATTGAATTTACCACAGGTGGACGCCAATCAAGTTGTAGAAACATCTCAAGGATTACCAATGGAAACAGGATGCAGCTGAGCTCATTTTTGAGTCTCTTGGCAAAGGTTCTGAATACTTATGTAAATAAGGTATTTCTGTTTGAATTTTTTTCATAAATGTGCCAAAAAAAAAAATTTTTTTGCTTTGTCATTATGAATTATTGTGTGTAGTAGAAAAAAAAGTATCCATTTTAGAATAAGGCTGTAACAAAATGTGGAAAACGTGAAGGGGTCGGAATACTTTCCGAGTGCACTGTATTTCTCCCTGCTCCCTTTGATGCCCTGCACACAAGCCCTAAGCTGCTTACACTTCCTTATTTACGACCAGCCAATCACAGGGCCTGGAACCTTCTCCATGGCAATGGAATGCCACTGCATTCTAGAGGGGCATTGTTGTGGGATCTGGAGTGGGATTTAATGATGGCAGGTCTCCGTTGATCCTTCTCTGAATGGATAGATGTAGGGATGGATGGAGGGATAAAGGGGAAAACGACAGGACTTTTGAAATGATAGAGCCTGTATAATCTATCTTTCTATTTCTTTCTATTTCTACTTTGCACTTTCTTCCACTACAAATCTACCATTCCAGTGTTTTACTTGCTATATTGTATTTACTTTGCCACCATGGCCTTTTTTGCCTTTACCTCCCTTATCTCACCTCATTTGCTCACATTGTATATAGACTTATTTTTCTACTGTATTATTGACTGTAAGTTTGTTTTACTCCATGTGTAACTCTGTTGTTGTATGTGTCGAACTGCTTTGCTTTATCTTGGCCAGGTTGCAATTGTAAATGAGAACTTGTTCTCAACTTGCCTACCTGGTTAAATAAAGGTGAAATAAATTAATCAATTAAAAATAATCTATCATGTGATGTGAGGTGTGAGAGGACACGAGGGCAGTCTGTTGACTCCCCCAAAATGAAACAGTCTCAAGTAAAGCCTGAAACGTGACACAACGGAAAATATACGCAGTGACGGACATCAATAGAATTAGTCTGAAATGCAAACAGACATGGCGTGTTAGTGTTTTTCTCCCTCCCTGCCTGTATAGGCCAGTCAGGAAGTCCAAGCCTGGCATTTATTGGAAATATGGCTCTAAATGACTCCATGTGTTGCTGCAGTTCTGTGAAAATTTCCTGGTCTGCATCCTAAATGGCACAATATTCCCGATAGTGTACTATATAGGGAACAGGGTGCCATTTGGGACGCATCATCGAGCTCTGATCCTCTTCCTCCACAAAGCCCCTGATAGAACCCAGGCATGCAGAGCGAGAGGCTGAGTTGTGGGGCTGGTGTGTGTTGAGTTTAGGCTGTTGACACAGCTGGCTGTGCATGTTTGAAGTTATTCATATTTGGAGGACCTCTGGCCTGCTGGAGTTGTTGTGAGGAAGACTAGAACAAACAGGTTGGAGCTTTGTTTGGCTCTCACTGTCAGTGGGTGTGTGAGTGATGTGTGCGCGGGCACACACATTCGATGATAGGCCTCCACACACACACGCAAGCGCGGACACATTCACTCGCTCACAGGTCTTAACATGCGCAACGCGCGTGCGCGAGCACACGCACGCACGCACGCACACACACACACACACACACACACACACACACACACACACACACACACACACACACACACACACACACATCTTGATGACGTTAGACACTGTGTTCTTTCACCACGAGGCATGTTTTCCGTGTAAAGTCAACTTGACATTGCACTTTTGAGAGGATGTTAAGGTTGGAGGAATGAAGCCATGTTCGTCGTCATGCTCTCCTGCCTAGTTAGTTGGTGATGGCTCTTTTTGACTGCTACAGGAAGGCTGTAGAATGTGGCTACTTTCAATAACCTGCATTTTCTCTCTCGGGTCTCTCTCTCTGTCCCTCCTCTCTCTCCCAGCCTCCTGTCCTCCATCACCCTCCCCCCTGCCTCAGACATGAAGACCCCAGAGAGTTACATCTCAGCGGAGAGCGAAGGAGAGAGAGGAGGAGAGAAGAACGGAAAGAAGGTGTGTTTCAACGTCGCCGGAGACGAACAGGAGGACTCAGGACACGACACCATCAGCAACAGAGACTCCTACAGGTAATGACCAAGAGAGGGAGGGATGGAGCGAGAGAGTATAGTTGGTAGCCAAATTAGCTTGTTGTTGAATAATATATCTCCCTCCAAACTGGCACTCTGACTGATCACCTTAATGGGCAGCACCCGACGTGCTTATCAAGCAGGCTCAGCACCTGGACAAGGTTGCTGCTGCCCCCTGGGGGAATGGAGTCTGGTAGTGTTACCTGGATAGTGTGTTTGTCTATGTCCTAACACTAACCTTCCTTTCCCATATCATAACACAAACTATTCTCTACTTTTAACCAGGGTCCATAAGGTATAGGGTGCCATTTGGGACAAAGCCAGAAAGATTGACAGTAACCAGTTTTTAATATTAGAGGGCAGTAATAGTCTTTCTACTAGCTGCTGGAAAATGTTTTTCCCTGTGTCTCTCTTCAGTGACTGTAACAGCAACAGGAACTCCATAGCTTCCTTCACCAGCATCTGTAGCAGCCACTGCAGCTCCTATGTTCACAGTGATGAGATGGACTCAGGTAACCACTACACACACACACACACACACACAGACACACACACACACACACACACACACACACACACACACACACACACACACACACACACACACACACACACACACACACACACACACACACACACACACACACACACACACTTTGATGAGATGGACTCAGGTAACTAGTACATGCAGTCACATACACACAGACTCCAGTAAGCAGAACCCTGTAATCCAAGTCAACCACACCACAACACACACACACACACACACACACACACACACGCACCACAGACATAAATTACATAACACACGTGAATGATTTACCATGGAAGTAGTTGTAATGTTATAAATGACCAAAGTATACTGCAAATGCCTCACCTGTCCATTCACGATTAGGGTTGCAAAGGGAGGGTATATTACTGGAAACTTTCGAAGTTTACCAGTAAACTACCAGAATTTTGATAAATTTCAAGGATTTATGTAATTTTTCTAGTGGCCCTTTTGGGTATTTGCACACCACTTTATCTTCCATAATCATGTCAACAAAAGAACAAGCTTGAAATGAACTTCAACCAAGTCTGAACCCAGCTCAATGAACAGAACGGAACACACGTCCCTTTCTTCCCTCTGTCCACAGTAGTCCTATACAATAACGCCACACACGAAACGTACTATTTACTATACAGGACACAAGTTCAAGGCCTACTTTAGACCGCACAATACTTGTTCCATTTTCCCTATTCGACCACAAGGTATATTAACAGGACTGACAGGACTGACAGGACTTGATTATGACCTGACTACATGATTATAGCTTTGAGTCTATTGTGTGTCCCAAATGGCACCCTATTCCCTACATAGTGCACTACTTTTGACCAGAGCTGCATGGTCCCTGGTCGAAAGTAGTGCACTATGTAGGGAATAGGGTGCCATTTGGGATGCAGCCCATGTGAACGGAAAGCCTGTGGATTAGTATGATTGGGTATGGCAGGCGTTTGGCTGTGTCAACCCACAGCTGTGTCAACCCTTACCAAAAAAAACACATGAAGTGTTCCAAAAACACATGTTTTCACATGATTTCACATGTGAAATTGTGTGTGAATTCATGTGATTTTCCACATGTGAAATCATTTTTTTTTTCTGTAAGGGAAAAAAGTCAAATATCGATCCCTGCTACTGTCTGCCAGAGAGCTATCACACGCGCGCTAACTGACACACACACACACACACACACACACACACACACACACACACACACACACACACACACACACACACTGTCATTGTGGTTTACAGGCCATCACTTAGCAATTAGCATATAATGGCTATGAATTTAGCATGGATGTGGTTTTGGCAGGATCTTTATAACTGTGACCGAGATCTGACAGACAGATGGACACAGACAGGCGATTGGACTGGACACCGAGCTGCGTGTGTGTGTCTGCGTGTGTGTGTCTGCGTGTGTGTGTGTCTGTGTGTGTGTGTGTGTGTGTGCGTCTAATGCTGACTGATGATTATGAATGTTGTCCTATAGGAGATGAGATGCCTGCCAGTGTATGGATATCTCATGACAAGCAGAAGAAACTACACAGCTTCCTGGAGCATCTCTTCAGCCAGGTGGGTACTGAGCTCTATAACAAATCCCAGTGGGTATCGTCCCATGGCGGTGGTACTGTTAAAAGACTCATTACTACTACAGATTATGGACTCAAGGGAGAGGTATAACAGTTCAAATTGTGAAGAAAATAAAATCAGTGGACATTGGACAATGTTGTATCGTACAATACAATAATACAGTTGCCTCCCAAATTGCACCCTTTTCCCTATGGACCATGGTCATAAGTAGTACGCTACATAGGGAATATGTTTCCTTTTGGGACGCAGGTTAATTGTACTGTTTGACATCTGCCCCAATCGTTTCCTACTGGAAATAGATTCCGTAAATCAAATGAATCTGCCGTTGTGGAGGCTACGTCCTCCTTCCCTGACTTCCTAGAAATCCATATGGGTATGAGATGTTGTTTTGGTTTCTTAGATTTCATGTTTGGTGTTTCCTGGGATATTTAGGTTTTTTTCCTTCTGACCTATGACCTCTGTTGATTTACTATCACATGTCTGACGGGCCGGCCCACCCAACCACTGGTCTACAAACATCAGGGTAGCCTAACCTTGACCCCTAACCTCTCTCACACTCTGGGAAACGGGAGTGTAACGAGTATGATAGCATGGCCCCTTTGACACACACATACACGTGCACACTCTCCCCACCACGCACAAACACTCCTGGGAGACATTTCCACTGTGTTGAAAAAGCCTGTTTAACGTATGTGTCTCCATCCATGGGCAGTAAAAGTACAGAATGGGGTCCGCTGCTGCCTCGGCACTTTCCGCTCCGCTCCTTTCCTTTCCTGCCGTTCGTTTGTTTTATTGTAGGCCAGCTTCCCGGCTTTGTTTCTACACGACAGATGAGATGTGATCTGTTAGCGGGGGTTAGGGGTGCGTGTTTGTGTATGAGCGGCAGAGCTGTTCCAGTTCTTCGTGATTTGACGACAGTTAAATTCATTCAATGGAATTGATTACCCAAACACACATACACACACTTCCCTTGTCACTTAAGTGCACACCGTAGTTTTCATCTTTGAGATATTTCTAGTTGTTGTATTTTTATATTCCTCATAAGAGTGACATAGAGATCCAGCATATTGCATATATTCTAGAGATCATCAGACATATCGGATACATCAAAAGACCCCCTTCCCCCACCCCAAATAGTATTTTCTCCTCCCATCTCCAATACAAAGACTGTATGTTCAGTACAGGACATGTGTAGTCTCTCTAGACAGACGTGTTGCCTCCCTCGATGTTCCAATGTTTCTGGCTTAACACTCCTGTGGAAGTTCCGGCGTCAGTTGGGATAGAACGGACGAGTCGAAAATGGGAAGCGCGTCACCGGAGACATCACTGCTGTATCCCCTTGTTGCCCTAGATAAACATGAACACAATTCCAGCCCGCATTTTAAGCCCCGCCTACCCAAACTCGTGATTTGTGGGGACAGTTGTCTGTCGGAAGAGGTTGTCTGACCCTCCCCATGAAAAGTTTTTTTCCCCAATTTTGAAATGTCTGAGAGAATCCAAAATTCTTCCCAGACCTTGTGCCGTAGCTCCAAACATTGCTTCAAGTGTATAAGTGCAGTATCTGGAAGTGCAGTACAGTGCAGTGCTTCCTCTTGCACAAAAAAAAGAAAACAATTTCATGACCTTTCATTTCATTCTGGAATCTCCATGATCATCGAACAACGATCGTCTGACTGGGAGGTTAAAGTTCAGTCTGTGTCTGACAAACAGACAGAGTCTGGTTCTGACTGTGACAGGAGAAATGACCAGCGGGGTCTGCGTTTTCAGCCTTTTTAATAACAGGGGTAGAAGTATGGGTAGAGTTTCTCAGTGAAGGTGCAGCCAGTGAAAGCGTACATATGACAAGGAGATATGTCCTCACTTGTAAGCCAGAAGACCTGTCCCCCCACATCATAAAAGGAGACCTGACCCACCTCATAATCCACAAACACCCCCACCTCCTGGGGCTTCTTACTTAGAGAGAGGCGGACAATTGATTGAGCTTGAGATAGCCTGGTACTCATTTCTAGACCTTAGCCCCACAGTCCAGACTCCATTTTCCCGGCTAAATGGAGCTTTACCCATCCTGTCGTGGGACTCTCTGGCCACTCCTAACTGCCACTTTGTCTTATTCCTGACTAGCACCTCCTAATAGAATCTCCCTGAGGAGATGTCCTTGCCAAGGACACAAGTAGCATTACCAAACCTCCCTGGGTAGTCATAAACATTCCTTTTTTTGCTTCCATGCTCCAATAGTTTACCATCCTTAGAGAGAGTAAGATTGGGATGTGCTGTTTTAGGGTCCAGGGTCACGTCCACTTCATACTGCTACATACTCTTCAGCTCAGCATCACGCAGCGTCTTTCTGAGACACAGCTCTCTTAATCTCCCCTCACACACCTGGCTATAGACACTGATCTTAGACCAGTCCTTGGTGGGCAGAAGGCTGCGTAGGGAATGGAAGCTCTGGAGGAAGTGGAGGTGGTCCTCGGTGCACGACAGCTGCTTCAGCTCAGTGCTTCCCGTCAGTAGCACAGTGATTTCCTGCTCCAGCTCTTTAATGAACCCTTTACCCTGCCTCTCTGCTGCAGTCTGTTTCCCCTCAATCACCTCAGTGAGCTGGGCCTGACGTCCCTTAATGCGATCCATCAGATCAGTGAAGACCTGCATCTGCACGCTGTCCCCTCTCTCTCTCTCCGCGTCTCTCTTGCTGAGCTCTGCGGACTCGTTAATCTCCTGAAACGTCTGCTGTCGCTCCTGGATCATCTGCTGCACCTGTGCCTCTGTCTTCCTCCTTCCTCTCCACATACTCTTCCTCTAGGGGGACAATGTGGTGACTCTTGTGGTCTGCCTCGGTGCAGAACTGGCACACACACATCTGGTCAGTCCTACAGAACAGCTCCAGGAGTCTGTCGTGCTTCTTGCACATCCTGTCTTCCAGGTTCTGCACGGGGGGTCGATCAGCTTGTGTCTCTCGTCCCCAGTGCAGACGTCACAGGGCCACTTCTCCTGGCTCAGCAGCTTTTACTTGAACTGCCTGCCTGAACTGAGCAGTCATCTCAGAAATGAAAGTATTGACCGAGAGATCTGGTCTCCGACCAAAATCTGTTTTACGGAGTGGACACTGGCACAGTCCAGTGCTATCGCAGTATCCGCCGATGCAAGCCTTGCAGAAGTTGTGTCCACATGTAATAGAGACAGGCTTCGTGAACACATCCAGACATATAGAGCACACAAACTGCTCTTCTGACAGGAGACTGCTGCAGGTGGCCATATCTAGACGGAGACCGTGAAACGTGGCATTAGCCAAATGTCAATAAAACTTTATGACAGATTCAGCTTTAAAGACCCCCTCAAGCCTCCTAAAGCACCTCATTTATCAAATATCATGTGATTTACCTAACAGAAGGCACATTTCAATAGGTGGTGCAGGTGTCTTGATTATGTGGCACAAGTTTGGGTGGGAGGCTGTGATTACACAAAAAAAAAAAAAAAAAAATTGTTGCTTTAACCCTAAAAGCGACAACATATTTTTTACATAAAAGCGCCAACAGGGGTCATTTTTTATCTCAAATTGGTATTGATTGCAAAGAGACACTGTCAAGCAGTAACACATGTTTATTTTATTAACCTTTTGTAAGTAAATGGTTTTAATTCCCCAAAATATGCATATATGTTTTTTAAAATCACACATTTATCCTTAAATTTGACGTTTCAAAATAAATGTTTTTGGATGGTTTTCACATTTTGAACAGATTTTTTTAATACATTTTATCCGTAGTCACTAATTAGGAACATTCGTCTGTTATTCATTCTAAGTGTTGTGTTTCTGTGATACTGAGAAATTGGCGATTGAGCTCATCTGTCATACCTGTACGGCCTAAAAGGGCCACTGATATGGGAGGTAATCTGTAGGCAATATGGGCGCTGGTGCCATCAGACTTTTAGCTCTACATTTTTTATTCTATGAGCTATCAACTCGGTGCCATTTGCACCTGAAATATGAGACTCTCAACTTGGTAAAGAGACATTGACTGGAAGTTAAATATATATTTAAATTTTTGATTTCTTTGTTCTAGTGGCTGCCACGCCCTCCATGGGTCAAATCTGGAGTGGCTCCATATCTATATATTTTCAGTGTACATGCATCTATCTCTGTGCCAAATTTGGTAGACTATTGCAAAGTTAACTTTTGACTCCACATTTTAAGTTTAGTAGACAACAAAATAATTGTTTATTCCTCCATATTAACACAGAAATCATGTATTAAAAAAAAAAAAAATTGTTGGTAACTAATTGTTGGTAACTACAAAATTTCGGAAGGATTAAAAAAAGGTTCAGAATGTATTCCTTTTTGGCGCTTTTAGGGTTAAGTGTGTACGTTACTGGAGTTATACCTGGGATACCGTTTTTCAATGTAAAATATATTTTTTTTAAATAGCTGGAAAGGGTCTAAAGTTGTCAAGCAGGTTTACATATTCAATTCAGTAGATCACGGAAGGGGAATTCTTGTACAGTTAAAAAATATGCCATAGTGACGCCAATCTTCAACCATGGAGACTGTCTAGGTAAATCTTTCTGTCTCCTCACCTGTGTGTTCTGGTGTTGACTCTTCTGTTCTCTAATGAGTAAGAGACCCTCAGGAATATGAGACGGCGTTGTTGTGTGCCCAG
Organism: Salmo salar; assembly: GCF_965601325.2. Taxonomy (NCBI): domain Eukaryota; kingdom Metazoa; phylum Chordata; class Actinopteri; order Salmoniformes; family Salmonidae; genus Salmo; species Salmo salar. The sequence goes on along the minus strand of NC_138319.1, from coordinate 18,394,726 downwards.
AGATCTCTTAACAGCAGGTGAGAGTTTGTCTCCGGGTCGGATGATGTCTTTTCACTTCAGTTTCATTTCAGCAAAATGAAATGATAACATGCCTCTCCTTCCTGTTGTGCTAAACCAGTCCGGATAGTTTTTCCCTTTGATATATTTATTTAGCCTTTATTTCACTTGGCAAGCCAGTTAAGAACAAATTCTTATTTACAATGACGGCCTAGGAACAGCGTCCTGCCTTGTTCAGGGGCTGGGGATTCGATCTAGCAACCTTTCGGTTACGGGCCCAACGCTCTAACCACTAGGCTACCTGCCGCTATGGTATTTCTATTGTCAGGTCACGTGCATCCGCAGATAAAGGAGAGGCATGGTAAGGTCAGGTGTCATTTTGCTCCAATGAAACTTAAGAGGTGAAATAACTAATCAGTGAGGGTTGATTTGGGTATGTCTATCCTAGACTATCTACTAAGTTCCCCTGATTCAAGCCTTCATTTATGGAAAATAGATGTAAATGCACCCAGCCAGCCATTTCACAGCAGGTGGAATAGTAATACATGAAAAACACAGACTAAACAAGCACAACAACCTCAGACCGACTGGACCCACACAATAATGCCATACATTCTCGACAGTTCTGGCACGCCATTCAGTGAACACAACATTTCTAACTTTGACGTACATACAGTACCAGTCAAAAGTTTGGACACCAGGGGTTTTTCTAGATTTTTAATATTTTCTACATTGTCGAATACTAGTGAAGACATCAAAACTATGAAATAACACATATGGAGTCATGTAGTAACCAAAATAGGGCTATCTTCTGTATACCACCCCTACCTTGCCACAACACAACTGACTGGCTCAAACGCATTAAGAAGGAAAGGCAAAGGGTGCCTACTTTGAAGAATCTAAAATATATTTTGATTTGTTTAACACTTTTTTTGCTTACTACATGATTCCATATGTGTTATTTCCTAGTTTTGATGTCTTCACTATAATTCTACAATGTTGAAAATTTCTTAAAATCTGAAAAACCCTTGAATGAGTAGGTGTGTCCAAACCTTTCACTGGTACTGTAATTACATTTGATTCCATGAATTGAACTGCCTAACATCATGAAGAAAGAACTGGAACACCACCATTACGCATACACAAGCACACACCCCTAACCCCTTGCTAACAGAACACATCTCATCAGTAGTGTATCTCTCTGTGTCTCTGTCTCACTGTATCTCTCTGTGTCTCTGTCTCTGTCTCTCTCTCTCTCTTCGTCTGTCTCTGTCTCTCATCTCTCTGTGTCTCTGTCTCTCTCTCTCTCTCTCTCTTCGTCTGCCTGTCACTGTGTCTCTGTCTCTCTCTTCATCTGTCTCTGTCTCTCTATCTCTCTGTGTCTCTGTCTCTATCTCTCTGTCTCTCTATCTCTCTGTGTCTCTGTCTCTATCTCTCTCTCTCTCTTCGTCTGTCTCTGTCTCTCATCTCTCTGTGTCTCTGTCTCTCTCTCTCTCTCTGTCTGTCTCTGTGTCTCTATCTATCTGTGTCTCTGTCTCTCTCTCTCTCTCTCTGTCTGTCTCTGTGTCTCTATCTCTCTGTGTCTCTGTCTTTCTCTCTCTCTCTTTGTCTGTCTCTGTGTCTCTGTCTCTCTATCTCTTTGTGTCTCTGGCTCTCTCTCTCTCTCTCTCTCTCTCTCTCTCTCTCTCTCACTTCGTCTCTCTGTCTCTCATCTCTCTGTGTCTCTGTCTCTCTCTCTCTCTCTCTCTTCGTCTGCCTGTCACTGTGTCTCTGTCTCTCTCTTCATCTGTCTCTGTCTCTCTATCTCTCTGTGTCTCTGTCTCTATCTCTCTGTCTCTCTATCTCTCTGTGTCTCTGTCTCTATCTCTCTCTCTCTCTTCGTCTGTCTCTGTCTCTCATCTCTCTGTGTCTCTGTCTCTCTCTCTCTCTCTGTCTGTCTCTGTGTCTCTATCTCTCTGTGTCTCTGTCTTTCTCTCTCTCTCTTTGTCTGTCTCTGTGTCTCTGTCTCTCTATCTCTTTGTGTCTCTGGCTCTCTCTCTCTCTCTCTCTCTCTCTCTCTCTCACTTCGTCTCTCTGTCTCTCATCTCTCTGTGTCTCTGTCTCTCTCTCTCTCTCTCTCTCTCTCTCTGTCTGTCTCTGTCTCTGTGTCTCTGTCTCTCTCTCTCTGTCTGTCTCTCTCTGTCTCTATCTCTCTGTGTCTCTGTCTCTCTCTCTCTCTTTCTTTGTCTGTCTCTGTGTCTCTGTGTCTCTATCTCTCTGTGTCTCTGTCTTTCTCTCTCTCTCTTTGTCTGTCTCTGTGTCTCTCTATCTCTCTGTGTCTCTGTCTCTCTCTCTCTCTCTTCGTCTGTCACTGTCGCTGTGTCTCTATCTCTCTGTGTCTCTGTCTCTGTGTCTGTCTGTCTCTCTCTTTGTCTGTCTCTCTGTTTCTCTTCAGGTGGAGTCCATCACCAGTCTGCTGAAGGGAGCGGTGGTGGCCAAGGCCTTTGAACAGACCAAGTGTTTCACACCTGGACGAGGACTACAAGGTAAAGACGGAGGGGTTGTCTTTCAGTGTGCAGCTTATTAACTTTGTAGTGCACTACTTTGGACGAGGACTGCCCGGTAAAGACGGAGGGTTGTCTCTTACATACAGCTGGGTCATACTGTCAATACTCAGCCTAGAACCACAGGCCTGAACCTAGACTACTGCAACAAGATGGGTTTGGTCGACGGAAGAAATCCAGAAGAAAAAAAGAACACTCTGGGGATGTTTGCCTTTCAATGGGAGGAAAAACTCCATCCTTTCTTCTCCTCCCTCCATTCCATCCCCTCCCTCTCCACATGCATCCCTTTCTCTGGCATGGTGGTATATAGATTTTTTCTCCTCCCTTTTCCTGTAAGGGCTGTTTTTGTACGGTTTTGGAGTGTTTTTGTAGTGTTTTTAGCTGGGGTGTAGCTGTGTTTATTAGGGCTTGCTCGGGTGCACAGTAGAGCTTGGAGAAGTAAGATAACATTGGAGAGACTCCAGACCCAGCTTCCATCCATCCCTCCCTCCCTCCCTCCATCGCTCCTTCTCTCTAAAGAAAGAAAGAGTTTGAGAGGAAACAGGACCTGCTCAGAAAACACTGCAGCCTCCCTCACAGGGCTGCTACTTCCTGTGTGTGTGTGTGTGTGTGTGTGTGTGTGTGTGTGTGTGTGTGTGTGTGTGTGTGTGCATGCACAGGCTTGCATGCGTGCCCTCCACCCCTCTGTTCATCTCTCCTATTCCAATCCCTCTGTGCCCTCCGCTTTCGCACTCTCTCTCCCTCCATCCATCCTTCCCTTCTCTCTGTTCCTCTCATATCCTTCTGTACCCTTCCCTTCTCTCTGAGCAACACCTTATATCTGGAACAGTGCCACTGGCCTGCTGTTTACTGCAATTCCGCCCCATATTTAGTACAGTACTGCTTATCACCCAACAGTGAAGATGACACCATACAGACCTACTGTACGTATATAATACCCACAGTTGTCAGATCACATCATAATAATATACTGTTAAGTAAAGTTTTTGGGGCTCAGTTTCTGCTTGTTTTGACTTTACCGTGTGTGTGGGTCCCAAATGGCACCCTATTCCCTATATAATGAACTACTTCTGAACAGGGCCCTATGTAGGGAATAGGGTGGCATTTGGGACGCAGACCTTTTCTTGGCCTGAAACATTCAGCTTCTATCAATTGTTTTGTTTTATCTCATTGTGTAGGAAGGTTTTCTGTTCTAGCCGAAGAACTTTACTCTCAGATACAAATTTAATCTGGACAGGAAATGCAGCTGGAAGAAAAGTTGCTATATTTAACCCTATCAGTTTCCTGGAGTGACAATAAACCACTATCGTTTCCATATTCTGGCTATAAATCATGAATCTCCATTGCTGAGTCGGGACATTCTGGAGATCAGATGGTGTACAGTTGTTTTCATGAAAAGGAGGAAAATCTCTTGTTTCTGTATAAATGTCATGGCCAAGGTTTGAAAAGGTTAGGTTTTGTGGGTTTCAAAGGCTACGTCCCAAATGGCAGGCTATTCCCTATGTAGTGCACTACTTTTGACTAGAAATGTAGTCAGAGTAGCGCGTTTGTAAAGGGAATTGGGTGCCATTTGGGACACAGATAATGACTGTAGTGAATAATGAACTGAATTGAATCAGTCTGGCATAGCCCCAACCTGTGTGGTGGCCTGGGGCTGTACAGTTGAAGTCGGAAGTTTACATACACCTTAGCCAAATACATTTAAACTCAGTTTTTCACAATTCCTGACATTAAATCCTAGTAAAAAGTCCCTGTCTTAGGTCAGTTAAGATCACCACCTTATTTTAAGAATGTGAAATAGTAGAGAGAATGATTTATTTCAGGTTTTATTTCTTTCATCACATTCCCAGTGGGTCAGAAATTTACATACACTCAATTAGTATTTGGTAGCATTGCCTTTGAATTGTTTAACTTGGGTCAAATGTTTCGGGTAGTCTTCCACAAGCTTCCCACAATAAGTTGGATACATTTTGGCCCATTCCTCCTGACAGAGCTGGTGTAACTGAGTCAGGTTTGAGGCCTCCTTGCTCACACACGCTTCTTCAGTTCTGCCCACAAATGTTCTATAGGATTGAGGTCAGGGCTTTGTGAGGGCCCCTCCAATACCTTGACTTTGTTGTCCTTAAGCCATTTTGTCACAACTTTGGAAGTATGCTTGGGGCCATTGTCCATTTGGAAGACCCATTTGCAACCAAGCTTTAACTTCCTGACTGATGTCTTGAGATGTTGCTTCAATATTTCCACATAATTTTCCTTCTCACGATGCCATCTATTTTGTGAAGTGCACCAGTCCCTCCTGCAGCAAAGCACCCCCACAACATGATGCTTCCACCCCCGTGCTTCATGGTTGGGATGGTGTTCTTCGGCTTGCAAGCGTCCCCCTTGTTCCTCCAAACATAATGATGGTCATTATGGCCAAAAAGTTATATTTTTGTTTCATTAGACCAGAGGACATTTCTCCCAAAAGTACGATCTTTGTCCCCATGTGCAGTTGCAAACCGTAGTCTGGCTTTTTTATGGCGGTTTTGGAGCAGTGGCTTCTTCCTTGCTGAGCGGCCTTTCAGGTTATGTCTATATAGGACTCGTTTTACTGTGGATATAGATACTTTTGTACCTATTTTCTCCAGCATCTTCACAATGTCCTTTGCTGTTGTTCTGGTATTGATTCGCACTTTTCGCACCAAAGTACGTTAATCTCTAGGAGACAGAATGCGTCTCCTTCCTGAGTGGTATGACGGCTTCGTGGTCCCATGGTGTTTATACTTGGGTACTTGTCACTGCTGTCGTAGCTTAAAGTGGACCAAGACGCAGCGGGGAAATGTGCACTCATCTTCTTTTTATTTAAACGGACAAGAAGGTGAACCAAAACAAACACAACAAAAACACAACGACTAATAACAGGCCGGTAAGGCAACAAAGCTATACCAAGCACAATCTCCCACAAAATACTAATACAAACACATACCTATTTATAGGACCCTCAATCAGAGGCAAATAGAAAACACCTGCCTCCAATTGAGAGTCCAACCCCCAATAAACTAAACATAGAAATACAAATGACTAGACTAAACATAGAAATACATAAACATAGAACAGTGCCCAAAACCCGGAATAATAAATCAAACACACCACTAAACACACAACCACCCCGAACCACATAAAACAAATACCCTCTGCCACGTCCTGACCAAACACCAATAACAAATAACCCCTATTACTGGTCAGGACGTGACAGTACTATTGTTTGTACAGATGAAAGTGGTACCTTCAGGTGTTTGGAAATTGCTCCCAAGGATGAACCAGACTTGTGGAGGAATTGGCTGATTTCTTTTGATTTTCCCATGATGTCAAGCGAAGAGGCACTGAGTTTGAAGGTAGGCCTTGAAATACATCCACAAGTACACCTCCAATTGACTCAAATTATGTCTGTTAGCCTGTCAGAAGCTTCTAAAACAATGACATCATTTTTTAGAATATTCCAAGCCTTTTAACTTCTATGGGCTAGGTGGGACGTTAGCGTCCCACTCTATTCAACAGCCAGTGGAAGAGCGTGGCGCGAAATACAAAAACCTAAAAAATGCTATAATTTCAATATTTCAAACATACGACTATTTTACACCATTTGAAAGATAAGACTCTTGTTAATCTAACCACATTGTCCGATTTCAAAAAGGCTTTACAGCGAAAGCAAAACATTAGATTATGTTAGGAGAGTACATTGACACAAATAACCACACAGCCATTTTTCAAGCAAGCATGTATGTCACAAAAACCCAAAACACAGCTAAATGCAGCACTAACCTTTGATGATCTTCATCGGATGACACTCCTAGGACATTATGTTATGCAATACATGCATGTTTTGTTCAATCAAGTTCATATTTATATAAAAAAACAGCTTTTTACATTGGCGTGTGATGTTCAGAAATTTTATTCCCACCGAAAAACTTCCGGTGAATTTACTAAATTACTCATGATAAACGTTGACAAAATACATAACAATTATTTTATGAATTATAGATACAGAACTCCTTTATGCAATCGCTATGTCAGATTTTAAAATAGCTTTTCGGCGAAAGCACATTTTGCAATATTCTGAGTACATAGCTCAGCCATCACGGCTAGCTAATTTGACACCCGCCAAGTTCGACGTTCACTAAACTCAGAATTGGTATTAGTTAAATTGGATTACCTTTGTTGTTCTTTGTCAGAATGCACTCCCAGGACTGCTACTTCCACAACAAATGTTGTTTTTGTTCCAAATAATCCATAGTTATGTGCAAATACCTCCGTTTTGTTCGTGCGTTCAGGTCACTATCCAAAGGGTAACGCGCGAGCGCATTTCGAGACAAAAAAATTCAAAATATTCCATTACCGTACTTAGAAGCATGTCAAACGCTGTTTAAAATCCATTTTTATGGTATTTTCTCGTAAAATAGCAATAATATTCCAACCGGACAATGCTGTATTCATTCAAAAAGGAAGAGAAAAAATGGCGAGGTCTCGTGAACGCGCATTTCCAATCTCTTAGCCACCAGGCAGTCCACTGACAAACTGTGATCCTGTACTCTGCCCGGAGACAAGAGACACGTCAATCCGCTTTCTGAACGCTTTAGAGAGCCAATGGAAGCCTTAGAAAGTGCTACATAACCCCACGGGCACTGTAGTTTCGATAGAGAAGCAAAGGGAGAACTACAAATTCGCAGACAGGCCACTTCCTGCTTGGAATTTTCTCAGGTTTTTGCCTGCCATATGAGTTCTGTTATACTCACAGATGCCATTCAAACAGTTTTAGAAACTTCAGAGTGTCTTCTATCGAAATCTACTAATAATATGCATATTCTCGTTTCTGGGAAAGAGTAGTAACCAGTTTAAATCGGGTACATTTTTTATCCGGCCGTGAAAATACTGCCCCCTAGCCCAGACAGGTTAAAGGCACAGTCAACTTAGTGTATGTGAACTTCTGACCCACTGGAATTGTGATACAGTGAATTATAAGTGAAATAATCTGTCTGTAAACAATTGTTGGAAAAATGATGTGTAATGCACAGAGTGGATGTCCTAACCGAATTGCCAAAACTATAGTTTGTTAACAAGAAATTTGTGGAGTGGTTTAAAAATGAGTTTTAATGACTCCAACCTAAGTGTATGTAATCTTCCGACTTCAACTGTATGTATCAAGCTTTTCAGAGTAGGATTGCTGATCTAGGATCAGGTCCCCCCTTACTTATAATGTTATTCATTGTGATCGAAAAGGCATAACCGATCCAAAATCAGCACTCCTTCTCTAAGACGCTGGATACATCTGGCCCTGATCTGTAGCTTATACCCCTCTACTATTATCTCCTAAAAAGTTGGTTGTCTTTGTGTGTCTTTGAGGATATTTTATTAGACTCGGGGTGTGTGTGTGTGTTAGGTCCCCTATGTGTGTTTTAAATATCAGAACCCTCCAAACACTTTGCACATTTTACATGTTTCATTTGTCTCCTCTGATCTGTGTCTCTCGCCCCATGTGAGCACCGATGCATTTGATCTAGGAGGCGTGTGTGTATGTGTGCGTGCGTTATGTTGATCCGATGAAGCGTATCGCTGGCGTAGTGTGTGTGTTGATAATAAAGTAGATGGCAGAGCATTCCTCCTTCCTAGAGAAAAGAAACACAAACAGCCCCACACACTACACACACACACACACACAAGGGAGACCAAATCCCTAAATGCCCTACAAGCCTCTAGTTCACCACCATCCTGTTATCACAGATTCAACCTCCCATCTCTCTCCAAAATCTACACTATATCTAACCCCTCTGTGTGTGTCTCTCAGTGTTTACACCCTAGATTGATCTGCTGCTCCTCCCCCTCCCTAATAAAGACTGTCTGTGTGTGTGGCACGGCTAGGACCAAACGAAGACAGCAGTCTTAATGAGACATTCATTAGCAGACATCCCATCATATCTGTCTGGCACTCAGACATACGTCCACAGTGTCTGGGCTGACGGAAGGGAGAGAGAGGTATTGGAGGGCGAGGGAGAGAGAGAATGTGAGGGACCTTTGGGAGTGTGTGTGTGTGTGTGTGTGGGGGCTTTGGTTCTCACCTTCAGATGGAGAGAGGAGTAAAATGATGAGGTATGTCTGGAACTCTCTCCTCCGCCACTCTCATCCCTTCACCCCTCTCTTCTCTCTGATGAATAATGCAGGAGATGTTTGGCTCCTCATCCTCCATTCCTCTCCATCTCCCTGTCTCTCCCAGGCTTTGAAGGACTATAAAGCCCCACATGTTGTGTTTACCTTACAGTCACTCGAGGGATGAAGGGGGGGATGTGGGCTGGTTAAGAATATACTGGTAAAGGCTGGTTAAGAATATACTGGTAAAGGCTGGTTAAGAATATACCTGTTTTTTGTTTAGTAGGTGGATCACAAGAAGGCTTTCAGTTTTGTGGCAGCAAAACGATGCCCTCAAGGCAACAGGCTATGATTTTGGACAGTAAAGTAACTTGTCTGAAAAACATCTCTCCTCTCCTATCATTCCTCGATCCCACACTTCTTTCTTCTAAATGATTCAGGATACTGATTTAGCTGTTTGGCTACTCCTCTCTATGTCCAGGAGATCTGCAATATAACCAGAACATCATCCAAATAACAATTCCTTACTTAAGGACACTTGAACAATGTTCTGAATAAAGGTGTCCTACGCCGAAACATAAGCCTGTTATTTTGTCCCGAAAATAAGCTCATATCTATGCAGACACCAAATCTATGCTCCTTTAATTTGAATGACATTTTCTTGGATAGTCACCTGTTGGAAGCGTCCTGGGGTAAGGAATGTTTTTTTTGGATGATCAAGTCCCTCAGTTAAGAACCTGATGCCCTATTGGATCAAGCTGGGCTGAAGCGTGTTTGGTTACGCTTTCGTTCTCTGATTATAACAATGTTGTTGTGTCTGTCAGAGTTCCAGCAGGAGATGGATCCTCGGGTTAACTGTACCAAGAAGCTCCGTGTCCACATCAAGCAGGACCCGTGGAACCTCCCCAGCAGCGTACAGGCCCTCACACACACCATCGCCAAGTTCGTTGAAGGTAAGATGCACACGCCGAGACCTTGAAAAAGCCTCTGTAATGAGTATGTCTCCATCTGCAGTAAAAGTCCAAAGAGGTACAAACTTGAGGCAGTGCACCATACAGTACACACTGAACATTGGACACAAAGGCCTTCATCCACACATTAGCCAAGTTGGAAGGTTAGTGCTGAATATGGTGCATGCACACCAAATACAACAAAACTCAGGAACACCACACCAGATGCAACAAAACTCGGGAACACCACACCAGATGCAACAAAACTCGGGAACACCACACACAACAGATGCATAAATATAAAGGTCATAACAGTTTGAGATGAAACCACTTAAACTGAGTTATAGAGCAGAAGCCTCTCCCTGGTTAGTCCTTAGCATCCCAAATACAGTGCCTTCAGTAAGTATTCATACCCTTGACTTATTCCACATTTTGTTGCTATTTTCTGCTTTATTCCTGTTTTAATGTGACTCTAATCACTGACATTGGTTTTATAGTTTAAATATGACTTTTATAATGTCTGTGTCCTTGAGTATTTAGAAAAGTGCTAGTCCTATTTAAATAAATATTAGTATTGTAAATAATGTTGTTGTTATTATGATTACTTGTTCAAACTCACCTATAATGCGATGGCTGAAACTGCTTATTAACTTTGACAAGGTGTTTGATGTCAGCTGGCAGTGAAGATGACGCTATCCGCAGCTGGTTTTCCAGGTTTGTGTCAGTCAGTCTTGAGCAGAATCGAATGTTTGCAAGAGTCAGTTTGGAAAAGAACTGCTCACAGCAGTAGGTCGTCCCGAACACAGACACAAATTTAAGTGCACGTCTCCTCAGAACAGCAAAATTCTAAGCACTAACGTACATTTTGTAGAACTCAAGGAGAGGGAGGTTTTTGTACCTGGCTTGAGCTCGCCATCGCTTTGCAGCCCAATGACTTCGTGTTGTAGGCAATCCTTGCACATCCGCTGGTTCGATGTGTTTTTCTTGTTGCAAATATGTTCAACTCCAGTTGTTTACTTTTCACATCCTTAAACCTCTCACAAAATGCCTTTGCGAGCTTTCCACACTCACCGGCCTATTCCGACGTAAACTCAGGCTCTTGTCCTTGCAGAGTAGGAAAATGCACTGTGTTACCCCTTTCTAGTTTCATTTTGCTTCGAACGATTTCACGTTTGACAGCAGATCGCTGAGAAGCTGGTTCGGCCCTTGGAGCTTGACGTTCAAGTCAGACAGACACTTGGTTTATCCACCATGAAGGCCAAATCACACATCCACTTGTCATCACTCAGTTCCGCGACATGTTTCTCTTTCATCTCCATTAATTGTTTAACTTCATCCTTCAGTCCGTAAAACCGCGCGAGCATGTTTTCCCGGCTCAACCATCGCAGTGGTAAACCAGATCACCACACACCGATTCAAGATCACTCAATAGCTCCTTAAACTGGCGGTTGTTCAGCCCTTTGCTTTTGATAAAATTGATGGTCGACACTACAGTTGCCATTACGTTGTTCGGCTTCAGGGACTGTGCACACAGACTTTCTTGATGTATGCTGCAGTTGCATACAGTTGGATCAAGACTGAGACAACTCATTTCTTTTTTCACTAATGCTGTTGACCCCTTTTACGAGTCACTTCATTTTTTTAACCGTAGCTCAAATTTGCTCATAGCCGAGACAAGTCTCTCAAACAAGTCCTCACCTCTCCATGCATGGCTTCCAAAGACAGGAATTCCTGCCTTGTGTCAAACTCAGCAGTAATCCCATGCACAAAAATGGCAAATTGGGCGGTATTTGTTATGTCAGTCATTTCATCACATGCCAAAGAGAAAGATTTTTTGCAGACCTTCAATGTTTTTTCAATGTCTTGTGCCATGTCAGTTATCCGCTCCGTGACGATTCTTCAAGACAAACTAACACTTTGGAACAATTTAACTTTGTCTGGTGCTAGCAATTCTGCAGTGGCTAGGAGACACTCTTTTACAAATTCTCCTTCCAAATGAGGCTTCAGGTTCTTTTCGATAAGCTCGCTCACCACAGAGCTTGCTTGCATAACATTTTCCCCATCTAAACGAGGTTTCGTAAAGGCAGCTTGTTGGACACCCAAACCCCGCTGAAGAGCAATGACTTTATCCACACGAAGTTGTCCTTGCTACTCATTCAGTTTAGCATGTTTCGATCTGTAATGACGCTCCAATTTTAAATGTTTTTATTTTAGTGGAAAAATTATGTCTAGAGATTTTTTGATTTAAAAGAAAATGTATTTATGAATTGGCTCGGGGGCCTGATCAAACGGTCCCGTAGGCCGTATACGGCCTGGAGGCCGGACGTCCCCCACCCCTGTGTTACAGCCTGAATTCAAAATGGATTAAATATTGTTATTTCTCACCCATCTACACACAATACCCCATAATGACAAAGTGAAAACATGTTTTTAGAAATTTTAGCAAATTTATTGAAAATGAAATACAAAAATATCTAATTTACATAAGTATTCACACCCCTGAGTCAATACATGTTAGAATCACTTTTGGCAGCGATTATAGCTGTGAGTCTTTCTGGGTAAGTCTCGAAGAGCTTTGCACACCTGGATTGTACAATATTTGCCCATTATTCTTTTCAAAATTCTTCAAGCGCTGTCAAATTGTCTATTGATCATTGATCATTGATAGACAACCATTGTCAAGTCATGCCATAGATTTTCAAGCAGATTTCAGTCAAAACTGTAACTCGGCCACTCAGGAACATTCACAGTCTTCTTGGTAAGCAACTCCAGTGTAGATTTTGCCTTGTGTTTTAGGTTATTGTCCTGCTGAAAGGTGAATTCATCTTCCAGTGTCTGGTGGAAAGCATACTGAACCAGGTTTTCCTCTAGGATTTTGCCTGTGCTTAGTTCCATTCCGTTTCTTTTTTTAATCCTGAAAAACTCCCCAGTCCTTTACGATTACAAGCATACCCATAACATAATGATGTCACCATTATGCTTGAACACATAGAGGGTGGTACTCTGTAATATGTTGCATTTGATTTGCCCCAAACATAACACTTTGTATTCAGGCCAAAGAGTGAATTGCTTTGCCACATTTTTGCAGTATTACTTTACTGTCTTGTTGCAAACAGGATGCATGTTTGAGAATATTTGTATTCTTTACATTTTTTTCATTCTGTCAATTAGGTTAGTATTGTGGAGTAACTACAATGTTGTTGATCCATCCTCACTTTTCTCCTATCACAGACATGAAACTTTGTAACTGTTTTAAAGACACCATTGGCCTCATGTTGAAATCCCTGAGTGGTTTCCTTCCTCTCCGGCAACTGAGTTAGGAAGGATGCCTGTGTCTTTGTAGTGACTGGGTGTATTGATACACCATCCAAAGTGTAGTCAATAAGTTCACCATGCTCAAAGGGATATTCAATGTCTGTTTTTTTGGTTTTATTACCCATCTACAAATAGGTGTTATTATTGGTGAGGCATTGGAAAGCCTCCCTGGTCTTTCTGGTTGAATCTGTGTTTTAAAATCACTGCTCGACTGAGGGACCTTAATGATAATTGTATGTGTGGGGTACAGATATGAGGTAGTCATTCAAAAATCATGTTAACTTCTTTGGGATAGGGGGCGGTATTTTGATGTCCGGATAAAAAGCGTGCCCAAAGTAAACTGCCTGCTACTCAGGCCCAGAAGCTAGGATATGCATATGATAGAAAACACTCCAGCATTTCTAAAACTGTTAAAATAATGTCTGTGAGTATAACAGAACTGAAATGGCAGGTGAAACCCCGAGGACAAACCATCCCCCCCCAAAAATCATCCTACCACTGATTTCAATGGCTGGCACTTTTATAATAGGGCGAAATCGTGCCCGATTGCAGTTCCTAGGGCTTCCACTAGATGTCAGCAGTCTTTAGAAAGAGTTTCACGCTGGTTTCTTTTGAAAAATTTGCCAGAAATTGTAGTTTTTCTAGGTGGCTCCCATTTTGTCTGTAGTGTTTCCAAGCGCGTGAATGAGAGCGCGTTCTTTGGTATTTTTCTCCGGTAAAGACAATAACGATTCTCCGTCTTAAATTTTATCGTTTATTTGCGTATTAGGGTACCTAAGGTTTGATTATAAACGTTGATTGACTTGTTTGGATAAGTTTATTGGTAACGTTTGGTATTCATTTTGTATGCATTTTGAAAGAGGGAAACTGAGTGGATTATTGACTGAAGCGCGCCAGCTAAACTGAGTTTTTAAGGATATAAAGAAGGACATTATCGAACAGAAGGACCATTTGTAATGTAACTGGGACCTTATGGAGTGCCAACAGAAGAAGATCTTCAAAGGTAAGGCATATATTATATCGCTATTTCTGACTTTTGTGTCGCAACTCCCTGGTTGAAAATGATTTGTTATGCATTTGTGTGCTGGGCGCTGTCCTCAGATAATCGCATGGTTTGCTTTCGCCATAAAGCCTTTTTGAAATCTGACACGGCAGCTGGATTAACAAGTTAAGCTTTATTTTGATGTATTGCACTTGTGATTTCATGAAAGTTTAATATTTATAGTAATTTAATTTGAATTTGGCGCTCATCAATTTCACCGGAAATTGTCGAAATGGGACGCTAGCGTCCCACTGATCCACATGAAGTTTTAAACACTATTATTGCACACAGAGTGAATCCATGCAACTTATTATGTGACTTGTTAAGCACATTTTTACTCCTGAACTTATTTAGGCTTGCCTTAACAAAGGGGTTGAATACATGTTGACTCAAGATATTTCAGCTTTCATTTTGAACTAATTTGTAAAAATGTCATAATTCCAGTTTGACATGATGGGGTATTGTGTGTGTAGGCCAGTGACAAAATAAAACATCATTTTTTTTTATCAGGCTGTAACACAACAAATATGGAAAATGTCAAGGGGTGTGAACTCTTTCTGAAGGCACTGTATATTAATCCACCATCCTGACACTATTTATTTCTGTTGGAATGTGTGTTTGTGAATTAAATGTGTACAGTTTGTGTGCCTAAATCCCTGATCCCTGATCAGATCACACTTCTGTGAAAGTGTGTGTGTGTGTGTGACTTTGTGTGTGTGTCTGTGTGTGTGTGTGTGACTTTGTGTGTGACTTGTGTGTGTGTGTGTGTGACTTTGTGTGTGTGTGTGTGACTGTGTGTGTGACTTTGTGTGTGTGTGTGACTTTGTGTGTGTGTGTGACTTTGTGTGTGTGTTTGTGACTTTGTGTGTGTGTGTGTGTGACTTGTGTGTGTGTGTGTGACTTTGTGTGTGTGACTTTGTGTGTGTGTGTGTGTGACTTTGTGTGTGTGTGTGTGTGGTCTTTGTGTGTGTGTGTGACTGTGTGTGTGTGTGTGTGTGACTTTGTGTGTGTGTTTGTGACTTTGTGTGTGTGTTTGTGACTTTGTGTGTGTGTGTGTGTGTGTGTGTGTGTGTGTGTGTGTGTGTGTGTGTGTGTGTGTGACTTTGTGTGTGTGACTTTGTGTGTGTGTGTGTGTGTGTGTGTGTGTGTGTGTGTGTGTGTGTGTGTGTGTGTGTGTGTGTGTGTGTGACTTTGTGTGTGTGACTTTGTGTGTGTGTTTGTGACTTTGTGTGTGTGTGTGTGACTTTGTGTTTGTGACTTTGTGTGTGTGTGTGTGTGACTTTGTGTGTGTGTGTGTGACTTTGTGTGTGTGACTTTGTGTGTGTGTTTGTGACTTTGTGTGTGTGTTTGTGACTTTGTGTGTGTGTGTGTGACTTTGTGTGTGTGTGTGACTTTGTGTTTGTGACTTTGTGTGTGAGTGTGTGTGTGTGCTGGGGGGGGGACTTTGTGTGTGTGTGTGTGTGTGTGGGGGACTTTGTGTGTGTGTGTGTGTGCTGTGTGTGTGTGTGCTGTGGGGGACTTTGTGTGTGTGTGTGTGTGGACTTTGTGTGTGTGTTTGTGACTTTGTGTGTGTGTTTGTGACTTTGTGTGTGTGACTTTGTGTGTGTGTGTGTGACTTTGTGTGACTTTGTGTGTGAAATAAGCAGTGTAACAGCCCACTACAGCTTTGCTTGTTTCCAATAGCGTAACCTCTCGAGACGACTTTCTCACCCAGGTTTTTACTGTTCCACTAACACCACTGTGGCTTTGATATGACTAAACACACAGATTCATATGATATGTGTGCTTCAGTTATGACGTTAGTTAGTCTTCACATGTGTAGAGACCTATCTAGACCTAGACATCCTATCATGGTTTTATGGGTCAGAAGCACCAAAGTTTCCGGAAGTCTCTGAGAGCCTAACCTTGGTTTGTCCTTCGCTATTCCAGAGGTGAAGACACGGCTGCTCTTGGTTCTACTACAGTACACAGGTTGGTTTTCCTCTCCTCTTAAATGCCTTGGATGTAAAAACAATGTACAGTTGATAGGGACATACACACACACACACACCACAGTGTCCTCAATACACACATCTGCAATGACACAGAGGAGTGAAATTGAATTCTAGGGACTAAACTGCAGAACATCTACATAGCTAGTGTCTCAATTACTGTGTGGAGAGAGAGCTAAGTCCTCCTAAAACACCTACAGGAACATTTTTGCCATGACAAAGTCCCCCATGATCCCATTACAGCACCCTTAAGAACACATAATATCTCCCTATTTCTCAAGGTTATAGAGTGAACAGATTCTCCCGAGTGGCGCAGCGGTCTACGGCACTGCATCTCAGTGCTACAGGCGTCACTACAGACCCTGGTTTGATCCCGGTCTGTATCACAACCGGCAGTGATCGGGAGTCCCATATGCTGGCGCACAATTGGCCCAGCGTCGTCCGGGTTAGGGGAGGGGTAGGCCGTCATTGTAAAATAAGAATTTGTTCTTAATTGACTTGCCTAGTTAAATAATAACAAATAATTTAATAAAAGATAATAATGGGGCCGGAGGAAGCACATTATGAATTCTACTGGAGGTTCCTGAACCCATTTTAAAATGAGTGGATTGCTTAACTTCTCCTTGCAGGCTATTTTTCAGGAAATTATGGCGCCAGGCAATTTATTTTCAGCCAGAGACCACCTGTCTTTTGACTCCATGTATTTCAAATTCATGTTTTATGCCCAACTGACTTGAACGTTGACCACAATTGAACTTTGAAAAACTTTTGACCCAACCCAAGGAGTTAATGTAATTTGTGTTCAGCATCGATAACAAGTTAATTTTCTCTCACACACCTCCCCTATCTCTGTCTCTTCCCCTCCCTCCCTCCCTCCCTCCCTCCCCTCCATCTCTCTAGACTCAGAGATCCAGTTGAGAAGAGATATGGTGTTTTGTCAGTCTCTGGTAGCAGCTGTTTGTGCCTTCTCCCAACACCTACTGGCTGTTCTCAACCAGGTAACAGAGTGTGTGCGTGTGTGTGTGTGCGTGTGTGTGCGCGTGCGTGTGCGTGCGTGTGCGTGCGTTTCAAAATTTCTGTAACTATCCCCAAATTCCCAGATTTCCCAGAAATCCCAGTTGGAAGATTCTCAGAATCAGGAGGCAATGACCAGGAAGTCCGAAATCCTCCGGGAATTGGGGAAAGTTACTGGAATTTGGTAACCCTACAGCTAGCTTAACATTTTAACCATCCCCCCCTCCCCAGACCCAGGGATCAGGCAGGGAGGCAGACCCAGAGGCCCCGGACCCCCAGGACCCTCAGGAGGCCCAGGAGGCAAGCCGACGATGGCTGGAACAGATAGCCTCCGCTGGGCTACTTCTCCACTTCCAGTCCCTCCTCTCTCCCAACCTGGTGAGTGACTGGCAGACAGGCAGCTACCAACAACCCCGGGACACTCATTGTATATTGAGGCTAAATATGATTGATTTGCAACACAAAAAAATGCGAAGATGTTGCCCCCAAATCTTCCACATGATTTAAAATACTCTGCACGGCACCTGATTCAAAACTAGATTAGAATACTGCAGAGTATATCGTAAGCCCTGTTATTTCTTTACCAGAGGAGATGCTTGGTGGCCTCATCTCACCTCATCTCCACACCAAATCAGCTCCAAAACAAAGACACAAACAAACTTAGTGCTCCTGTGTGTATGTGACCGCCCGCAGTGGAGTTGAATTGATTGTGCGTGTGTGTTTGTGTGTGTGTGTGTGTGCATGCGCGAGTACGAGTTTGTACGTGCGTTCCTGCGTGTGTACCGGGCCGCCTGGAGAGGGGTAGGACGGTGACGTTAGGTTGATTGTGGTTGTGAACAGCCATGTCATTGTGCTGCGACTGTCCTCGGAGGAGCTTTGTCCTCTTGTTTAATGAGGGGACTTGGCTCTCCTAGCATCCTACAGTACGCCCAAGACTGCCCCTCCGTGGTTCAGCAACCGGACACTATGTAGCTCTGTAGCCCAGCTTAGCACTGCTGTGTCGGTACAGTTCAGTACAGGACTACAGTTTGTCATTGTGTTAGAGAGAGAATCTCCGTTGTAAAGTCGAACTTCAACCACTTCGAGAACAGAGGAGAAGGAAGAGTTTTGCCCCTTGGTCTGAAGGGGATGAAGGGGAGAATATCACTCAGAAAGCAATTATTTTTCCCAGTGATATTTTCTAATCATTATTTATACACTGACTGAATGGTTGAGATAGCCAAAATGTAATTTAAAGTGAAAAAAAGTGGGATTTTCTGGTTTTCAGAAGTTGAACTCCATTTCGTTTGAGACCGGATTAAGTATGTTTTGCATGAGGGTGGAGGTTAAGAGGAACTCTCTCTCTCTCTCTCTCTCTCTCTCTCTCTCTCTCTCTCGCTCTCTCTCTCTCTCTCTCTCTCTCCACATCTTAACTCTAAGCAGAGGCACTGTACCTGCAGGTGCAAGCAAAAATCAAAGGCAGTGGTGTGTGTGTGTGTGTGTGTGTGTGTGTTAAACCCGATGACCGTACTCTCTGTTCTCACGCGACAGTCAGTCAGGGCATCCCTAACGTCTCTTCAGTAACACTTCAACCACACAGTAGGTACATAATGCTTCTGCTGCACCGTTTATTAGAGAGGGAGAGGGGTACGGGGGGGGGGGGGGAATAAGAGGGAGAGAGAGATGGGAAAGGAGGGAGAGAGGAGGAGTGTGAAAGAGGAGCAGATGGGCACTAGCCAATGCGTTTCCTTCTCCTCTGTGTCTGGCCTGGGAGCAGATGTGTTGGTTGTTTGTGTGAGAGGATGTTGTGACGGATGTTGGGAAAGGAAGCAGACACACACACCAGGCACTGTACACTCACTTTAACCCGCACGTACCACCTTGTAAACACGCTGCTTGTTTTCTTTCTGAGAGGAGAATGGAAGGGAAGCGACACACACATTCTCTCACACGCTGACCCACTGTTGTGTTTCTCTGGGAAGACTGGCAGTTGTGGCTGCTTCGCGAGGTGGATTGTTGTCTATACCTTCTTGCCCTTTGTGCTGTCGTCTGTGCCCAATAATGTTTGGGCCATGTTTTGTGCTGCCGCCGTGTTGTGCTGCTGCCATGTTGTGTTGCTACCATGTTGTTGTCATGTTGTGTTGCTACCACGCTGTGTTGTCATGTGTTGCTGCCATGCTATGTTGTTGTCTTAGGTGTCTCTTTATGTAGTGTTGTGGTGTCTCTCTTGTCGTGATGTGTGCTTTGTCCTATATTTTAAGTTTTAATCCCAGCCCCCGTCCCTGCAGGAGCCCTTTTGGTAGACCGTCATCGTGAATAAGAATGTGTTCTTAACTGACTTTAAAAAACTGATGACATCAGGCCATGTTGGAGGATTGACTGATTGTGTTTCTCTCTGTGCAGGCGGAGGAGCAGGCCACGCTGGAGGATTGACTGATTGTGTTTCTCTCTGTGCAGGCGGAGGAGCAGGCCACGCTGGAGGATTGACTGATTGTGTTTCTCTCTGTGCAGGCGGAGGAGCAGGCCACGCTGGAGGATTGACTGATTGTGTTTCTCTCTGTGCAGGCGGAGGAGCAGGCCACGCTGGAGGATTGACTGATTGTGTTTCTCTCTGTGCAGGCGGAGGAGCAGGCCACGCTGGAGGATTGACTGATTGTGTTTCTCTCTGTGCAGGCGGAGGAGCAGGCCACGCTGGAGGATTGACTGATTGTGTTTCTCTCTGTGCAGGCGGAGGAGCAGGCCACGCTGGAGGATTGACTGATTGTGTTTCTCTCTGTGCAGGCGGAGGAGCAGGCCACGCTGGAGGATTGACTGATTGTGTTTCTCTCTGTGCAGGCGGAGGAGCAGGCCACGCTGGAGGATTGACTGATTGTGTTTCTCTCTGTGCAGGCGGAGGAGCAGGCCACGCTGGAGGATTGAGTGATTGTGTTTCTCTCTGTGCAGGCGGAGGAGCAGGCCACGCTGGAGGATTGACTGATTGTGTTTCTCTCTGTGCAGGCGGAGGAGCAGGCCACGCTGGAGGATTGACTGATTGTGTTTCTCTCCACAGACTGACGAGCAGGCCATGCTGGAGGACACTCAGGTAGCTCTGATTGACTTGGAGAAAGTCACCTTCTACTTCAGACAGTTTGAAGGAGAACCACTGGTTGCAAGTATGTATGGAGAGACATGATCCTGTACGACATAGTATATATCTATAGGGGATCAGCCCCTGGCCCTACTCCATTCGTTTAGATAACATTATCTTACTGTAAATGTAATTCAACTCATTTCAATTACATTCAGCTCAGCTTCATTCAATCCCATTTGGCTTGTTGTGTTCCCTGCTGTATATAACATGTTGTTTATTATACCTGTTCTGTTCCCGTCTGCATAACTACGCGCCAAATGGAACCTGCTGCCCGTAGGGCCCTGGTCAAAAGTAGTGCACTATGTAGGGAATAGGGGTTGCATTGATGACGCAGCCTATGTATGGCCCTAGACCCTTGCTGTCTCTCTCTCTCCCAGACATGCCCATGTCGTATGCGGTGGAGGGGACCCGCCAGGCCCTGAAGGTCTGTTTCTACCTGGAGACGTTCTACTTCTCCCAGCTACCCCAGCGCCTCCGGAACGGAGGCGGATTCAAGATCT
Organism: Salmo salar; assembly: GCF_965601325.2. Classification (NCBI taxonomy): domain Eukaryota; kingdom Metazoa; phylum Chordata; class Actinopteri; order Salmoniformes; family Salmonidae; genus Salmo; species Salmo salar. The sequence goes on along the minus strand of NC_138319.1, from coordinate 18,374,145 downwards.
ACCCTGTCCTATTCACCCAGGGTAAGACCCCGCTAGGCCAACAGGGTCCGTTATGATAACGACGCTCAGAGGAGGAACGTTGATCTAGGATCAGTTTTGCCTTTTAGATCATGATGAAGACGGTTACATGGAAGGGGAGGGACTGATCCTAGATCAGCACTCCTGCTCTGTGATGCTTTATGAATACGGGTCAGGATATTGATGGATTTCTGTATATAAGTGGATTCTCGTAATTGTTTGTCTTTTTTTCCTTCTCTAGCATTTCACATGTGTTTTATTTCATATCTATGTTACTACCTCTATTATGCATGGTTGGGAAAGAGCTTGCAAGGCATTTCACTGTACTGTTTTTCAGCTGCTGGGTCCTGTGCATGTGACAGTAAAACTAGAGTGCTGTATCTCTGCAGGCCATTCCAATTCATCGCAAAGTTGTTCGATGGGGTTGAGGTCAGGGCTCTGTGCAGGCCAGTCAAGTTCTTCCACACCAATCTCGACAAACCATTTATGTATAGACCTCGCTTTGTGCACAGGGGAATTAGGGCCTTCCGCAAACTGTTGCCACAAAGTTGGAAGCACAGAATTGTATAGAATGTCATTGTAAGCTGTAGCGTTAACATTTCCCTTCACTGGAACTAAGGGGCCTAGCCCGAACCATGAAAAACAGCCCCAGCCCATTATTCCTCTTCCACCAAACGTTACAGTTGTCACTATGCATTTGGGCAGGTAGGGTTCTCCTGGCATCCGCCAAACACAGATTCGTCCGTCGGACTGCCACATGGTGAAGCGTGATTCATCGTTCCAGAGAACGCGTTTTCACTGCTCCAGAGTCCAATGGCGGCGAGCTTTACACCACTCCAGCTGACGCTTGGCATTGCGCATGGTGATCTTAGGCTTGTGTGCAGCTGCTCGGCCATGGAAACTCATTTCATGAAGCTCCCGACGAACAGTTCTTGTGCTGACATTGCTTCCTGAGGAAGTTTAGAACTCGGTAGTCAGTATTGCAACCGTAGACAGATGATTTTTATACACTAGGCGCTTCAGCACTCGGTGGTCCTGTTCTGTGAGCTTGTGTTGCCTACCACTTTGCGGCTGAGTCATTGTTGCTCCTAGACGCTTCCACTTCACAATAACAGCACTTACAGTTGACCGGGGCAGTTCTGGCAGGACAGAAAGTTGATGAACTGACTTGTTGGAAAGGTGGCATCCTATGACGGTGCCACGTTGAAAGTCACTGAGCTTTTCAGTAAAACCATTCTACAACCAATGTTTGTCTACGGAGTTTGCATGGCTGTGTGCTCAATTTTATACACCCGTCAGCAATGGGTTTGTCTGCAATAGCCGAATCCAATCATTTTGAGGGGTGTCCTTATAGTTTTGTATATATAGTGTATTTTGTGTTCTTATTTAGCTCCTAGATTTCACTCTAGCACCTTTGCATTTAAAGCCCCTGATGTTAAGATTCCCTTTATGCTTGAAAGGCACAGGACAGAAAATATGCTGTGTGTGCAATTTAGCTGACTCATCTGAAAAGGAGAACTTGGCATGGATGTGGGTGGGTGTTTGTACTTGTGTGTGTGTGTACGACCTGAGCTGACGTGTACTAATTGAATTGACAGCGAAGACTCCAGGAGTAACAGAGAGCAGATGTGCTCTGTAAGCACAGGCTGGCGAGGCCACAGACGGGGAGGGGATGGGGGGTGGGGGGGTGGGAAGGCTGGGTTGGGTGTTGGAGGTAGGTTTTGGGTTGGGGGACAGCTTCAGGACTCATCTACAGTGCAGAGGGAATCACATTTCTGAGTTGTGCTGGCCATCCAGGCCCAAAGCAGCCAAAACGAACTGTCCCTTTCAGCAAAGTATTACTGTTTTAGTCCAGAACTAGGGTTCAGACCAAGGCTTCTAATCCTAGTTGTCTCCTACGGCAGGTATCTATTAATTTCTCACTCTCTCTCTCTGTCAGTGTTCAGTTTTTGAAATGTTCCAGAACATACCTGTTCCTGTGAGAAGTTCGTACACCCAAACTTCTTGTTAAATGATGCATGTACCGTGTGAGGACGATATGGACTGACAAACGTAGCTACTGGTTTCATTAAAACCAAACAGATATTTGACCCCAAATATGACCCAATTTCATCAGCCAAAAAGCAGTTGTCCAATATTCACCTGACCTTCAAAATCTATACAACTCAAATGGCCACCCATGTTCCTGTCATGTTCCTACACACAACAGTATAATGCGAACGCTCACTACAACGATCTGTCTCATGTCTCTGTACTGACCGCAGGCGGAGTTAGCTGTAATGTCGCTCTCCTCTCCAGGCTGCGTCCCAAATGGCACCCTATTCCCTTATATAAGTGCACTACGTTTGACCAGGCCCCATAGGGTGCCATTTGGGATGCTTCACCCTCAGGCAGCTTGTTATCCTTGGAGCTTGGCCAGGGGAGCTGAGGTTGAACCCATAGATAGCTTGGAGGGCCGCCAACAACCCGGACAGGACCAAACACACACTCCATATTACTCTACGTTACGGAGAGACAGAGAGAAATGCTAGTGATTGATTTAACAAAATGATATTAGTCCACCAAACAACATACAGAAGATAAGTGAATAGAGTAATTGCAGTTACACTATGCATGTGTGTGTTTGTAAAGGCAGTATTCGGTCATGTCGTTTTTTAAAATCCTCTCTCTGTCGATCTCACTATACGCTCATCTATTGAAGTCTCTGCCAAGATGCATTGTGGGACTGATCCTCTTTCCGAGCTGTAAACTCAGTCACGTACGACACCAGTGCTGCGCGGGGGGTGGCATTGAAATATCCCAGCAGCCCATTGTCACGCACGCACACACACACACACACATCGCCTACACCACATGCAGTACGGAGATATACGCTCGGCGGAAAGCCATCGCACCTGGTGGTGAAGTCATTCAAGTCATCCAAAAACATAAAGGAACAGGCCAAATCACTAACAGATGTCAGGTCCCGTGGGATCTGATGAACACTATACAAAGAGAGCACATGCATCCAGACACACAATGTTTTCGAAATGATATCTTCTCACGTGTATTTAGTAATAGTTGAAAGCCAAAGATGCAGAGAACCTACAGTAACTCCGACTTGAAATGTTATTGTAGTTGATTATTTGTATTTTCTTTCTCCATTCCATAGGCTTTTGTGAAGCTCATCCAGGTAGCACTATGACAGTTTCCTCTTGTTCACTTTGTAAAACTTTGAAAGCAACACGCAGCACAGTGTCTGATGGGTAGAACAGAGTGGAAGCCTTACAGTGAGGTCTCTGAATGCAGAATGCTCTGAATGTTTGTGCAGTGTTCTTCAGCCTAAAAGCTTCCGCATGCTTCCCATCCGAAACGGTTTTGTGCATATATTATGATGACATTTTGTGCCGTTTTTGTTAGTTTTGGTCTTCGGCAAGGGTTTTTTCAGCTCTTCGTGTACATTACATATTTTTTAGTGAGTCAAGCCGAATTTTGGAACCCGAAGCATACGCCCCTTCGTCGGTCATTGGTCAACAGTAGGGATTCTTCAATGAAGTGTTTGTTGTCGTTCAACGACAGACGACACATTTTCATGCACATTTTTTTGCTTGAGAATTACAGCACCAAACATCTTAGTTAGATGTAAAATTGCGCGACTAAGATCTCCTCAGCAAAAACTTCAAAATGAATAAAAGATTTCTTGAGTTATCCTAAAATTTATTCAGACTATTTTGAGGAAGTGTATACTGGCTACGAGGTCTCAAGATGGACAAACATATTTCTTCTTGTTTTTCAAGCTAAGTTCTTTTAAGGGAGTATGCGGGCACACTCGTTCGGTTCACTTCTGGTAGGCGCCAGCCGAACCGAAGCGTGCGGAAGCCTTAAGCCCCTACAGTGACCCGGCCAGGGACTATAGAACAAAGAGGAGAAGAACATGACCTGTGTAGAGAACAGCAGGACCTCAGGAGAGGGGAAGGGAGGGAAGGAGGAAGAGCAAGGGAGAGAAAGAAGAGGAGGGAATTGGTGAGATGGGATGGAAGTAGAGAGAGAGAAAGGTAGAGAGGTGAGAAGGGAGTAGAGAGATGCGGGGAGAGAGACTAGAGAGAGGATAAATTATACCAGATGGAAGGAACGTTGAAATATATATATATATAATGCAAAAGTAACATTACTGCAGGTTTTTGAGTTTAGCAGTTCAGTGACTTCTTATCTACAGTTAGATGAAGCCGTTAGTGTGTGCGTGGTGGTTGCCTAAAGCTAACATTAGACATGGGGCTCCTACAGAGCATCCCTTGCCTTGGCAGAGAGACTGTAGGCGTCAACTGCTGCTACGCGAAGTAGAGATGACGATAGAGCGTGCTTGGCACTCGTACACAAGGCAGTGGAATCACCGGGCAGGGTTTCTGTCAGTAAAGCCATCTGAGATATCGATAGCTCATCTCTTCTCTCTGTGGATCAGCACATCTTCACGGCCTCAGGGGCCCTTGTCAAGCTGGACACCATCTGATATGTATGTGTAGTTTATCCAGGTCGTACAGAAGAGCCCTCGAGCTAGGCTGAATCCTAGCTTGGGCTGAATCCAAACTTGACGTATTGCGTGTCATTCAAACTTTGTTTGACCCACCGCTGCCAAGCAAGATACTTATTGGTAAATTTGATCCTGGTCATAAAGATTCCTACAGTGATTGGAGGGCTGAATCTTATCTTGAGATACTAGTGCATGTCACTGATTGAGTGGTGACCTGGTGTGCTGTGTAATTCATTGGGACTAGCTAAGCACAGGGAGGTGGAGCAGTACACTAATTGCAAACTCGGTTGCGCTTGTGTCAACACACACAAACACAGAGAGACACACACACACACACACACACACACACACACAACACACACACACAAACCACTATGCAGCTTCAGTAACAGCTGGGAGCAGCTGCATCAAGCGGTGCTCAGTGTGCGGTCTGCTCCCTCAGGAACCTGTCAAACTAGGGTACAAGTAGGCAACCACTGGAAAAACCTGGGAGGATTCTACATCTGTCTGTCTGTCTCTGTCTGTCTGTCTGGAACCAGGGATGATTCTACCTCTGTCTGTCTATCTCTCTATCTGTCGATCTTGCGTGCTCTCTCTCTCTCGCTCTCTCTCTTTTTTCTATTTCTGTCTAGCTCTGTCAATCTCACTCTTTCCCTTTTTAAATAGGATGCCTTGGAAACCACCGACCGTTCTCCTTGAATTCCGAAATCTCAGGAAAGCATCTCATCAGCCTGTAGAGCAGTGCTTACTGTGTGCTGCAATGGAGCTGAAAGGTGCTGACAGGATGGCCATGTGTATTTCATATCCAGGGTTGACCTGTATGCTCCTAGGTTCCCATTGGGAGACTTAGAAAGAGGTAGACTGTTTCGAGGGTCTCCATGGGGACTGTTTCCAATGGGTTTCCAGGTGAAAGGGATGAGTGCTCTACTATATCTAACACTTTGGCTTTTATGGGACTATTAGAGCAATAGTCTTCAACCTAGAGTTACAGGCTTTTATTCCAGTTTAGCACTAAAACGCCTGATTTAACCAACCAAACACTCATCCATCAAGTCATTGATTCGTTTATTCAGGAAGTGAATCTGACAGTTTTAGATGTAAGATTCTGAAACCTTTATAGAACCTTTAAGGCTCTGGAACCCCTGATTTGCTTCCTGTCTTTTAGCTCGTCCTTGTCCTCTGCAGTCTTAATAGCTGCTGTTTCCTGGTTGGTCCTTATTGGCTCCTGCTTCCTGGTTGGCTGATTTAATGGACAGATGTGTTAAGCAGGGTGTGACATCACCAGGACGTGACTCTCATAAACCATAAACCCTGATCTACTGGGAGGCCTCAAGGACACCACATGACACGGGCTTCCTGCTCCTCAGATTGGGCTTCCTGCTCCTCAGATTGACAGCAGTGACAATGACTAGGGGTGAGTCACACATGGCACACGATTCCCTATATAGTGCACTGACTCCCCTATGGGCCCTGGTCAAAAGCAGTGCACTGTATAGGGGATAGGGTGCCATTTGGGACACAAGCTTTGACAATGACATTGTCCTTGCATCATCTGTTGACTGGCATGTGGTTTGGAGGCGTGTGTGCATTGCAGTATATAATAACTAGCATGCTATAGGCCGTGGTTCTTTACCTCATGGTCAGAGGAGTAAGCAGGATATGATTGAATGTTAATCAAATACGTTTTTCAATCAGTTATAAACTCTACTATACACTATAAGACGTGAAAAAGTGTTCATTTCGTGGGCACTGCTTTTAGGCTACTGCTCACTGTATGTGGAAAATCCTCCCCCCTTAACCCATCACTACCCCCTAATCCCTGATCTAATAAATTGTGACAAGGTAAACAGACAGCTGCTATGGGGGTGGTTGTGGGACGAGGAAATGATCTTCCTGAGTATGCATTCAGCATGCAGCACCCTGAGACCCAGCAGTCGGCGACTCAGCACAAATATCACTGAGAGAGCCTGCATCTCAAGTGGTACCCTATATAGTGCACTACTGGCCCTGGTCAAAAGTAGTGCACTACAGAGGGACTGGGTGCCATTTGGGACACATCCAAAGGCACGTCATGAGGACTCCCTCCCTACGCCTTTCTCCCTCCCTCCCTTCTTCTCTCTTTCCATCCCCCTCTGCCTCCCTCTGCCAAAAAGTCATTCATTAGCCAATGGCGAGCCCGGTTCCACTCTGCTACAGCAGGGGGTTTGTGGAGGAATTTAATATCCAGTGAAAGTTGTTCATCATTGACGTGTCAATGATTTAGACACGGACCAGAATTCAGTTCTCTCTGGGTTAATATGGGGAGCCACATAAATCGTTGCTTGTACGTCGGACCGTTTTCCCGACAGTACTGTATTTCTTCCCTCCCTCCCTGTGTTGTCAAATAGTGTTATTTAGCTATGAAGCCTTTATAGGAATACAGAAATAAGTAATTGAGAATTGTAGCTGGTGCTCTCAAGAGAATTGTAGCTTGTGCTACATTCCCTGTGCCTTTGTGAAGTACTGTCATTTAGCTATGAGGTCTTTATAGGAATACAGAAATAAGTCATTGAGAATTGCAGCTGGTTCTCCCCAGAGAATTGTAGCTGGTGCTACATTCCTTGTGCCTGTGTGCAGTACTGTCATTTTGGTATGTGTCTTTAAACAATGGATATACAAGCAAGTCAGTGGGCACTGTACAGTAGCTTGTCCTCTCAAATCAATTCAATGTAAGCTTTGTCCGAGCCAGAACGGCCCATAATTAATACATTGACTGTCTCAATATGTTTTACAGTGGTTGTCCTGGGTTTCCAGATTTCTATGAAATATGATCTATAATGAATTACAATATGAATGAAATATTTGTTTTATGTAGTATGTTAAAAAGCAGTTATCTTTCAAGTATTCATTTTGGTATTTCACTTACCTCAGAAGCCATTATTGTCAGAAGCCTTTATTACACTACACCAGCCATGATTGAGTTAGCTGTATCCAAACAGTGACTAGTCATTAGCAAGCTAGCCACCACGCTAGCTAGTTTCAAAATGTTGTGGGTTTAGTTCTTCCAGTTTTTTACTAGCTACACCAAGCTATCTTTTCTGTCTGTCTTCCATTACACAGACTGCCAACATCAGAGATAACCCACTAATCGCTAGCTACCTGACTAGCCTACCACAATAGTTTTTCTGACGACTTAAAACATAGCATCCCAGCTATGATGACAAAAGCATCTCCCACTCCAAACGAGGAGAAGCTCCCGGCACGACTCTGCTCCTGTGGAAACAAGATATCCACCAATGACACCCACTCGTTGTTCTGCTTGCATTGGGGTACAACATGCCGAGGAAGCTTTAGCCTCCCCCTCCTGTCTCTGTTGCAGGCTAGCATGCCATACCTAACCTGGGTCAACAAACTCTAACATGGGGGCTGATGTTCCCGATGGCTCATTAGAGACGATGGATATCCCCACGGGGAGTCATGGAGCAACGGTTAGCACTAGCTGGCAGTGTTGCAGTACTCGAAATCGGTCTCTGTCTCGAGTCTGGTCTCGAGGCCACATATTGAGTGTCTTGGTCTTGTCTCGGTGTTGAATACTTTTGTATTTGGTCTTGACTCGGTCTCGGACAGTAAGGACTCGTAATTTCTTCCCGAGACCAGTGGAGTAAAAAACTCAGAATTATCAGCTTCCATTTAGTCAGCACATAAAACTCATTCGCCAGGCCAAATACAGTGCATTCGGAAAGTATTCAGACCCCTTGACTTTTTCCACATTTTGTTACGTTACAGTCTTATTCTAAAATTGATTAAATAGTTTTTCCCCTCATCAATCTACACACAATACCCCAAAATGATTTGCACATTTATAACAAAAACTAAGAGCAGAAATAACTTATTTACGTAAGTTTTCAGACACTTTGCTATGAGACTTGAAATTGAGCTCAGGTGCATCCTGCTTACCATGATCATCCTTGATGTTTCTACATCTTGATTGGAGTCCACCTGTGGTCAAGATTTGGAAAGGCACACACCTGTCTATATAAGGTCCCACGGTTGACAGTGCATGTCAGAGCAACTTTTCTGTAGAGCTCTGAGACAGGATTGTGTTGAGGCACAGGTCTGGGGAAGGGTACCAAAACAATTCTGCAGCATTGAAGGTCTCCAAGAACACAATGGCCACCATCATTATTAAATGCAAGAAGTTAGGAACCACCCAGACACTTCCTAGAGCTGGCCCCCCGGCCAAACTGAGCAATCGGGGTAGAAGGGGCTTGGTCAGGGAGGTGACCAAGAAACCAATGGTCACTCTGACAGAGCTCCAGAGTTCGTCTGTGGAGATGGGAGAACCTTCCAGAAGAACAACCATTTCTGCAGCACTTCACTAATCAGGCCTTTATGGTAGAGTAGCCAGACGTAAGCCACTCCTCAGTAAAAGGCACATGACATCCTGCTTGGAGTTTGCTAAAAGGCACCTAAAGTACTCTGACCATGAGAAACAAGATTCTCTGGTCTGATGAAACCAAGATTGAACTCTTTGGCCTGAATGCCAAGTGTCACGTCTGGAGGAAACCTGGCACCATCCCTACGGTGAAGCATGGTGGTGGCAGTATCATGCTGTGGGGATGTTTTTCAGCGGCAGGGATTAGGCGACTAGTCAGGATCGGGGGAAAGATGAACGGAGCCCGGGCTGGGCCCCGATCAAACATCTCTAGCGAGACCTGAAAATAGCTGTGCAGCGACGCTCCTCATCCAACCTGACAGAGGTGAGAGGATCTGCAGAGAAGAATGGGAGAAACTCCCCAAATACAGGTGTGCCAATCGTGTCGCGTCATACCCAAGAAGAGACTAGGCTGTAATCGTTGCCTAAGGTGCTTCAACAAAGTACTGAATAAAAGGTCTGAAAACCTATGTAAATGTGACATTGCTATTTTCTTTTTTCTTTTTTTACAAAAAAATTACCTGTTTTGCTTTGTCATTAAGGGGTATTGTGTGTAGATTGATGATGATTTAAAATAAAAAATAAAAAAACATTTAAATAAGGCTGTAACGTAATAAAATGTGGAAATCGTCTGAATACTTTCTGAATGCAGTGTACATGGACAGGACTAAGGGGTTTCGTTTCCTGGGCCCAAACCTCACACGGGTAAAGTGCTCACTAAACAACTCCTTTCTCACTGGATAATAGTGGGGGGGCTATCGCTTTGGCCTGTACAAGTAAGGGACTCCGGTCTCCTGCTGGCCTGTGGGCTCATTCCACTAGAGGAATGGCTACGCCCTGGCCTTTATTTAAGGGCATATCTAGCCAAGATATTTGTATGGGCTTCATATATTGGCTAAGTTTTTTATACAGTAGACTGGATATCACTGCAACTCTGATGCGTACTCTATTACGTGTAGGATCTTCTGAGGGGCCGGGCCCATTTTGTGTGATAAGTCGCACAGGGCAGTTGGTCGTCAGGATAAGCTCGTCTGGGAATACGGGAGTCAGAATATCCCATAAGCGAAATACCGAAACGAATCCTTGAAAGAGAACTTTAGGTTATGACCTTAACTCCGGTTCTCTGATAGTATGAGTGAGGTATTTCACCAGAACACCCTCCTTGAATGAGCGAGGAAGAGATGTTGCTTGTTTTGACTCGGAGACGCTGCGTGGACCTTTTTATAGAGTAAGAGGGAAATACCTCAGTCGTACGATCAGAGAACCGGGGTTACGGTTCTAACCTAAAGCTTTTCTGTGTTTGTATGGTGTGGGCGTACCCCGGCAACAGAATGGTGTGGGTGTATACTGGTCAATAAAAATATTAATGACAAGTCAACAGCTGATTGGCCAGCTCAGTCAATGACAAAAACTCGGCCACAAACATGACGTCATCCTCTGAGAAAGTAGTGAGCATTTTTGAAACGGTCTGTTTGAAATACACGTTTCACTTGGGCTTTTTGAAGTGTATCTTTCTCTAATATATGCTTTGGCCACAAATACAAGTATAGGAAGCGTTAACATTATTTGGGTATGAGTTAACAGATTAGGAGCTTTTAAAGGGGATATTTTCCCTGGGCAGTTACTTTAAGTATGGTAACGTTACTCTCAGGGTCTCTGTACTCACTGCTTCAGCTCTGTTTGTTTCATTGATGTGCCTCAGTAGACTGCACGCCACTATTCAGATTCCCACGCTAGCTTTGTCTGAAACGCAGAAAACATATGTGCCTTAGAACCCCCCCCCAAACACACACACACACACACACACACACGCACACACACACACACACACACACACACACACACACACACAGTCCGTTCCTACTGATTGTAATGAGCGTGGCCTGCCTGGGAAAGAGCCTGGAGTATTTTCCTTTTGTTAGGAGAAGATGAAACAAAGTGGCTGGTGTCCCAAATGGCACCCTATTCCCTATATCAGTATTTCCCAACTCCAGTCCTCAAGTACCCCCAACGGTGGGCATTTGTATTGTAGCCCTGGACAAGCACTGCCCTATATAGTGCACTACATAGGGAATAGGATGCTATATGGGACGCATACAGAGAGTTAAGTGTCCTTGGAGGAAGGCCTCAGTCAAATGAGCTGGGCTGAAAGCCATAGGGCATCCTTGGCTGTTGTCCAAATCCTCTATTAAGACCCTGTGTAAAAATGTATGTGGTGGAAAAAGTACCCCATTAGTTATTACAGAGGAGGCTTTAACACTGAGCCTGCTGCCCCACTACAGTTCCCCTAGGACTCCAATAGCCTCTTATACACACACACAAAGTGTGTGTCCAAAATGGCCCCCTATTCCCTATGTGCTATGGTCAAAAGTAGCACACTATGTTGGGAATAGGGTGTCATTTGGGATGTAGACCGAGAAACAACCCTGGGAAATCACCAAACAAAATGAAGTAGACCCATAGAACTCCTGTACAGTTCACACACAGATGGTTACTAAGGCTTTTCCTTTTGTTTCCACCTGGTGGAACGGGAATGGCCCAAGAGTGAACACAGGGCATTGTTAATCCCAATGCTTCCCCCACGGAACGTTGGAACTGGTTAGAATGTGGATGGAATTCCTTGTGGGAAATTTACGAGTCTTTTGTCATTCTAGAATTCCTCTGGAGGGTTCCGTAGTGTTCTGGGAGGTTGAGCTGTTGCCCAGACTGCAAGGAGGGGGGCTGTCCCTGGCCTCTATGTTCTCACACACGTACACTATCACACTCGCACACACACACACACAGACTCATTCAGTCTCCGCGTAAGGGTTCAGAATTGAGCAAAGGAGAGTGGATAAAACTGCGAGGGAGTCACCAGCGTCAGTGGGAAAGGAAACTGTGATGTCAGGGCTCCTCATGTTTTACAATCTCATATACATCAACCATGCCAGTAACCCCACGGAGATCCTATAATGCGATATGTGATTATATGGGTATCCCCTTGTACCAACATGTGCATATAGTTACAGTACTGCATGTGTGGGCTGACTATAATTTCCCAGTTCCCAAAATAGGGTTTTTCCCAACCACCCAATTGCCATCCGTTGACCAAATGATGTCCCTTTAAATTGGCTTCACTTACCAAAACACCCAAAGGATATCATCCTGACCTAAAGTTTGCCCTTATTATTAGTTAGTCATAAAAAGATTAGGTCCCAAATGGCACCCTATTCCCAAAATAATCCCTATGGGCCCTGGTCAAAAGTAGTGCAGTGCATAGGGAATAGGGTGTCATTTCGGACACAGACAAGGACCTCCAGGCTCCTCTCTCTTCATGGTGGGCAGTATGTTTGTCTATGGTATAATCAGTGGGTAATATGACCTTGGCTTGGCGAAATGCATCTACAAGGGTGTTTTTGTTTGTTTGTTGCTTTAACAGAAAAGTGTAAGCAGCAGCGTTGAGACAGAGGGTTCATCCCAAATGGCACCATATTCCCAATGGGTTCCTGGTCAAAAGTAGTGCACTATATAGGGAATAGGGTGCGATTTGAGGCTCAATCAGAGGCAGAGTTAGCCATTCAGATTGAAGGTGATTCCTATCTGACAGAGCAGGGCTCTGTCCACAATTGCATCCTATTACCTATATAGTCAAAAGTAGTGCGCTATGCAGGGAATAGGGTGCCATTTGGGCAGACCGGTTTTGTGTGATGATAAACTTTTATTGGGCAGAAAGAGAGATATTGGTGTGTGAATGGGTTGTGGTGTAAGGACTAAATGGTAAGATGCATAGCAGGCCTGTAGCAGGGCCTATATTTAGAACGTTTATGGGGAAACTTTTGAGTGTTATTGTCTTGTTGACTTTCATTTTGTTTTATGCTCGTAAAACATAGTTTTAATGCCTACAATATGAAGTCAAAGTATTTTTGGAGCAAGATGAATGTTTTTTTGTTTTTTTGTCATTGCTCCTTGGATAATGTAAGGAGGATACTGGCTTTGATGCACTCCAGCCTTTTTGTTTGTCCGCACACATCTCTTTGCGCATGCGCGCGCGCACCACACACACACACACACACACACACACACACACACACACACCCTATAGTTACCAAGTGCAAACAGCATGAGCCTGAATGAGAAAATCTCATATTTAGCAAATAGGAATTTGCAGAGAACCACCCGGCAACCCTTTTTAAATGATTAATGTTCGTTATGGACCCTATGCCATTATATGTGCTTGCAAATGGTTTATGGAGGGTGAGATGGGGGGGATTGAAGTGAATAACGTTTCTAGCCGAAAGCTCAGCATAACTCCTGCGCTATCTCAAGCATTTTGTGAATGATAAGCCAGTGTTGAACCAATTACATGGACCGTTAACTCTGCCTGAACCAATAGTAAACTCCCCTCATAGTCATTTAGCTTTGGGAGACTGCAAGTTAAAGGATAATGCTATGGTGCCGATGATGTAACTGTGTTGTGTGCCAGGGCTTCCGTTTGCTGGTAATTGACGGCTTTTGGCCGATAAATACAATTGTAGCCTGCCAAATTATCCAGGGCTGCCCTGCTGCTGAGGAGAGTGCGAGAGAGGAGCGTTGGCCTAGGGAGAAAGAGAAGTATTCTGATTGCAAGGAAGCTATCCTGTTGTCACAGACGGAGAGAGGATGCTCTCAGCTTTCTGTAGGTATACAGTACTTTTTTATTTCTCAATTATGAGTTCATTAGCAACTATTTTACAAAGATATTTGATATGGCTTTGAGATACGGAGCCTGCGAAATGCGGATTGGCCATTGCGAGTGCATAGGCCTCATTGGGCGGTAGGCTACAACTGCAACATTGGACATTAAATGTAATTTTAGATTAGTACAGGGCCACTATGAGTTATGGTTATCTGTTTTGAGTTTCCACTTACTTATGTGGTGAATTAGCCCCAAATAAATTAGCCTATGATATTAGAGCTTGTAAAGATGCAGGAAAATTCATCTCTATTGAACAACAAAAATATAAAACAAATACTGTCGCTCTGTTTTAAAAGTGAAATATAACAACAGTAGCATAAGTGTCTACCCACAATGCATGACAATCACAGAATTAGGTTGCATATTCAAATATTTTGAATCACAAGATGATGAAACAACTTATTTCTTCAATACCATCTTGGTAGTCTATTACACTTAAGCAATAAGCCCCGAGGGGGTGTGTTATATGGCCAATATAGCACAGCTAAGGGCATTGCACGATGCAATGCGGAGGGCCTGGATACTGCCCTTAGCTGTGGTATATTGACCATATACCACAAACCCCAGAGGTGCCTTATTGCTATTATAAAGTACTTACAAACATAATTAGAACAGTAAAATTAAATGTTTTGTCATACCCATGGTATACGGTCTCATATACCACTGCTTTCAGCCAAGTTTATAATTTTTAATAAAGCACTGTGAATTACTTTATAAGATGATAGGCCTACTCATTTTTTCCAGTTCTTTAAAACCTGTTACTGCAGTGGGCTCAATCAGGGTCACACAGAGTGTTTCTTGGTAGTCTTAAACAAATCTACTTTGAAACAAAAGTATACACCTCACACACATGATTATGGACTTAACAAAAAGAAGACACCTGTACCATGTCAGATATAATGTATGTTGAAATGTATTCAATTTCGTATTTGCATCCCAATATTACACTTTATATACATCACAGAAGACTGAAATATAACAAAACCGTTTGATATAGAAACAGTGTATTTTCTGCGTAAAAAAAAAAGAAAAAAGATGATTAATTATGAAATTATGAAAAATATGAATAACATTCCACCCATGAGGCCACTAGGACATTTGACAACAAGAAAGGGCTACATATGCAAAACGTGTTTTAAAAAAAAATTCTATTGAGACATTTTCATTGGCTAAATTAAGTTTGATTTGTCTTTTCAATTGTGTGCCTGTTGTAAAATAAATATAATTAGCCTTTCATTTGTTAGGTACGGTAGGCACTAGCCTTTCTTGGTAATTACTGCAATATAAGCTGTTCAAACCTTTTGTGAAGGTTTAAACCAGTTTGCAAGTGTTTTGTTTAATTCTGTTGAGCCATTTTCTTTGGCCAAATTAAGTTCCAACTATAATGTTGTGTTTGCCGCAATATAATATCCTGCTCGTAATTTCCCTATAAACAATGGCTTGATTTACTTTTGATAATACCTTAGTAAAGTTAGAAACTTTTTGAAGGTTTGGTGTGGTGTGGCTACTAGCCTATTATACTGCAGGCCTATGATATGAGGCAGTGCGCATCGGCGCTCCGACTGACTCCGACAGTTGAAGTTGACGTGAGGAAGAATGTTTTTGGCCTAATGGAGTTACTCCTATAATCTAACAATAAAATGCTTATCTTTATAAAAAAATATTCTAATTAAAAATGTAGAAATTAGCCTCCTTCTGTATTCCTATATCTCTAAAGCAGACGCAGTAGCCTATCTGAAATTCATGTTGTGTCGTAGCAAGCCGCTGGCATATCTCTTATCTCTCTCTCTGGGATTAGGACTAAGCTTCTCTTCCTTTTATATTTTTTGACCCCCAAAAATGAATATACCTAATACAGTGGACACCTAAGCCTATAGGCCTATGCAGTGCCCTGATGCATTAAGTGCTCATATCTCTAATAGCTGAACAGTGTGGTGGACAATATTTGTTTTAGGAAAGTAAAAATCCTGAAAGAAATATGCTCTAAAGTTTTGCATATGCTACAGATGGAAATAGTGTTTTTGTAATTAGTTCTAGGCTGTTTTTAAGGACACGTAAATGTGGCTCATTTAGCCAATATCTGTCGATTATGGATGGCGCTGGCTGGGTGGGTGGATGGACAGCCTAATGGGTTACGTACCCAATGCATATCGATGACTGGTAAAAAGCTTAAATGTCCGATAAATAAAAATATTCCAGCGCCAATTGTCCAGCGCCAACTTTTCCTAACGGAAACCCTGGTGTGTGCGTTTGTGTGTGTGTTTGTAGAATAAACTTGATCTCCCCACCCTGCCAGCACTGATTTACAGCGTTATTAAATCCTGAACCATAACTGTTTTAATGTGTCAGGCAAAAATATCATCGTGATAATAAACGTCAAGGCAGTCTGTCTGCAATCCCAAATGGTACCCTATTCCCAATGGACCCTGGTCTAAAGTAGTGCACTAAATAGGGAATAGTTGGGACTCATACAGTGAGGGAAAAAGTATTTGATCCCCTGCTGATTTTGTACGTTTGCCCACTGACAAAGAAATGATCAGTCTATAATTTTAATGGTAGGTTTATTTGAACAGTGAGAGACAGAATCACAACAACAAAAATCCAGAAAAACGCATGTCAAAAATGTTATAAAATGATTTGCATTTTAATGAGAGATAGAAGTATTTGACCCCTCTGCAAAACATGACTTAGTACTTGGTGGCAAAACCCTTGTTGGCAATCACAGAGGTCAGACGTTTCTTGTAGTTGGCCACCAGGTTTGCACACATCTCAGGAGGGATTTTGTCCCACTCCTCTTTGCAGATCTTCTCCAAGTCATTAAGGTTTCGAGGCTGACGTTTGGCAACTCGAACCTTCAGCTCCCTCCACAGATTTTCTATGGGATTAAGGTCTGGAGACTGGCTAGGCCACTCCAGGAC
The DNA here is from genome assembly GCF_965601325.2 of Salmo salar. Taxonomy (NCBI): domain Eukaryota; kingdom Metazoa; phylum Chordata; class Actinopteri; order Salmoniformes; family Salmonidae; genus Salmo; species Salmo salar. The sequence goes on along the minus strand of NC_138319.1, from coordinate 18,357,574 downwards.
CTTAATGTGCTTTTTCTTGAGCCACTCCTTTGTTGCCTTGGCCGTGTGTTTTGGGTCATTGTCATGCTGGAATACCCATCCAGGACCCATTTTCAATGTCCTGGCTGAGGGAAGGAGGTTCTCACCCAAGATTTGACGGTACATGGCCCCGTCCATCGTTCCTTTGATGCGGTGAAGTTGTCCTGTCCCCTTAGCAGAAAAACACCCCCAAAGCATAATGTTTCCACCTCCATGTTTGACGGTGGGGATGGTGTTCTTGGGGTCATAGGCAGCATTCCTCCTCCTCCAAACACGGTGAGTTGAGTTGATCCCAAAGAGCTCAATTTTGGTCTCATCGGACCACAACACTTTCACCCAGTTGTCCTCTGAATCATTCAGAGGTAAATTGCAAACTTCAAACGGGCATGTATATGTGCTTTCTTGAGCAGGGGGACCTTGCGGGCGCTGCAGGATTTCAGTCCTTCATGGCGTAGTGTGTTACCAATTGTTTTCTTGGTGATTATGGTCCCAGCTGCCTTGAGATCATTGACAAGATCCTCCCGTGACAGTTATTTTGTGTTTCTTCCATTTGCGAATAATCGCACCAACTGTTGTCACCTTCTCACCAAGCTGCTTGGCGATGGTCTTGTAGCCCATTCCAGCCTTGTGTAGGTCTACAATCTTGTCCCTGACATCCTTGGAGAGCTCTTTGGTCTTGGCCATGGTGGAGAGTTTGGAATCTGATTGATTGATTGCTTCTGTGGACAGGTGTCTTTTATACAGGTAACAAGCTGAGATTAGGAGCACTCCCTTTAAGAGTGTGCTCCTAATCTCAGCTCGTTACCTGTATAAAAGACACCTGGGAGCCAGAAATCTTTCTGATTGAGAGGGGGTCAAATACTTATTTCCCTCATTAAAATGCAAATCAATTTATATCAATTTATTTTTCCCTCACTGTACATGTACTGGGCAGACTAAACTGAACATGAATGGATTAGTTTTTGTCAGCATTATGAACAATATCCCTGGCATTACACTTTTCTGTTTACCCTCAAGCCTAAACACTAGGAAACATGTCAATGGGAATCTGCAGGGATATGTCTCTATCCAGTATATGAATAACAATACTTTGGCTAGCAGAAAGGATATCGCATATCGCCAAATGAAGATTCTTAGATGCAGGATAGGAGGCTAATGGCCACAGGCAGATGCATATCATTCTGTGTGGTGTGTGTGTGTGTGTGCGTGTGTGTGTGTGTGTGTGTGTGTGTGTGTGTGTGTGTGTATCTCCAATGCTTTAGGCTGTGATGGTTGTAGCACTGTGATGGTTGTAGATAGTTGTAGTACCTGCCTTGATTCATAGCTTGAGGCATATTTGGCACAGTATAATAGGACACACACACACACAGACACACACACAGACACACACATACACACACACACACACACACACACACACACACACACACACACACACACACACACACACTGACTGTGACTGATTTTACGTACTGCTGAGCCAGCACCATTAGCCTCACACACATCGTCCAGTCTCCAGCCAGCCATCTCCATTGAATAGCGAGACCAGGCTAGTACTGCCTCCAGTGGCCACACTATGAAACTACACCCTCCCGCTCATTGAATGAATGAAGGAACGAAGCCCAGATGAGATGCTCAGTCTGCGTCACAAATGGCCATTCGGGACACACACTTAGTTTGTGTATCTGCTGAGCTAGGATCTGGAGCTTGGACTGGGTTAGCCAGATGATTTGATGTACCACACCACCCAGCTCCAAAACAAACCCTTGATGGACTGCTGCAGGGCCTGGGCCGGTCTGGTCTGCTGCTACTGAGTCTGACCTATTGGTCAAATAAAGGTCAAATAAATTGGTGCAAAGGATATGGCATAACGCGGAGGGCTACTGTGTTGCTGAACTATGGGTGCCATAGTGTGGAGGGCATACCCTAACCTCACGAATATTCCGTTGAACATTGTTTATCAGTAGCTAAACCCGTCGTCATGCTAGGGAACAGCATTGCCTAACCTTCCTGTGTTCCTCTCTACAGGGCTTTCTACCTGGATAAGTCCAACCTTCCCCCCAGCTCCACACCTAAAGCTGCGCTCATAGACAAGGTAAGAGGATGAGGAAACACCACCTTCATAGGCTAGTTACAGTGGCGTCGTGGTCTGACACTCACACGACGCAGTCTTGTCCGAGCCAGAATGATCCATGGCGCAATGGTCCTGTATCTGTAGCGAGAGACGGCTTGATGTACAAGTACACCCCCTGGACAGGACGCTAGTCTATCGCAGGGCCTGATACAGTCGTCATACAGTATTAACCCTTTCTCCTACCTCTCCTCCTCCTCCTCCTCTCCCCCCAGTTGATGCGTCCTCTGAATGCTCTGGAGGAGTTGTACCGGCTGATGGAGAGTTTTATCTCCTCCCGTCGCACGGCAGCCTGTCAGTATACAGCCTGTGGGGCGTCAGGAGTCGGCCTGCTTACCGTGGCATCAGAACTCTGCTCTCGCCTCGGAGCCACACACATCGTCATGTGCAACAGCGGCGTGCACCGGTGAGTAACAGAGAGAGAGAGAGCGGCAGAGGGGGGATCTGGCTGAAAATATTCAAATTAATAGTAGAACCAATTGCACTTTATGGCCATAAAGTGTGGGGTGTGCTTACAAAGCAAGAATTTGACAAATGGGACAAACCCCCAATGAAACCCAGCATGCGGAATTCTGTAAGAGCATCCTCAGGCTCCAGAGAAAAATTACAAACATGGCATGCAGGGCAGAATTAGGCCAATTCCCTCTTCTGTTTAATATCTAAATAAGAGCCAAATGTTAGAATAATTGAACAACAAGTGATCCCTCCCACTTCGGGCTGTTGTGGTGACCGTATTACTGCGTCACCAGCAGTTATGAGTCATGATCGCAGTAAAATTCCACATGACCGTTGACTCACGGTATTCTCCTCTTACGCACTCTGATGATCAATTTGGAGAAAGAAGTTCAACAGCAGGTTGAAACTGAGTGGGAAAACATGGTCCTCGTGGATGACCACATGGTCCATGTGGACAGCGCTTCCTGAAGTGATGAGTCATTCAAAACACCCATACCCATGTTAGAGCTTATGCATACCCTGAATTATAATGACGATTGTGCCGTTATACAATACATACCCAACCGCATATTACACATGGCAGAAAAACAAACAGAAATACTGATAGAAAATATCTTTGGTACGTAATTGGTCTAGCCTACGTTAATCAAATTCCAATTTAGCCTACAATTATAGTGAATTTGTTTTAGATTTTGAATAGCCTAGTGATAAGGCTTTTTTGTTTTCATAGTTAATAGACTGACACATTACCTTTAGCTACAGAATGTCTCACCACCATGAGTTTCCATCTCCTCCCCTCTCTCTTTCGTTCCTTTCTACAGCGCGCATGGGGGGGCTGTCAACAGTTTAATGAAATATGTTTAGTCGTGAAAACATGTTACTATCGATGTTCCCGAACAGATTTCAGTTGGTTTCCCAAATTAAGCAATGGGTAGCTGCAGGAATAGGGTTGGAGAAAAGAGCCCTTGGGATACAGAGTTTGGGTGGAATATTACCTGAGGCGCAGCGAAATTACCGTACGCACTACAGAGGGTAGTGTGTATGGCCCAGTATATCGCTGGGGCCAAGCTTCCTGCCATTCAGGACCTCTATACCAGGTGGTGTCAGAGGAAGGCTCTAAAAATTGTCAAAGACTCCAGCCACCCTTGTCATAGAGTTTTCTCTGCTACCGCATGGCAAGCGGTACCGGAGCGCCAAGTCTGAGTAAAAAGGCTTCTTAACAGCTTCTACCCCCAAGCCATAAGACTCCTGAATATCTAATCATATGGCTACCCAGACTATTTGCATTGTCACCCCCCCACCCCCTCTTTTTCGCTGCTGCTTCTCTCTGTTTATTATCTATGCATAGTCACTTAAACTCTACCTACATGTACATATTACCTCAATTACCTCAACTAACCGGTGCCCCCACACATTGACTCTGTACCGGTACCCCCTGTATATAGCCCCGCTACTGTTATTTACTGCAGCTCTTAATTATTTGTTATTTTTATTCCGATTTTTTACTTGTCTATTTTTTACTTAACACTTATTTTTCTTAAAACTGCAGTTTTGAGGGGCATCCTGAGTGGTGCAGTGGTCTAAGGCACTGTATCGCAGTGCTAGCTGTGCCACTAGAGATTCTGGGTTCGAGTCCAGGCTCTGTTGCAGCCGGACGCAACCGGGAGACCCATGGGGCAGCGCACAATTGGCCCAGTGTCGTCCGGGTTAGGGGAGGGTTGTAACCACCATTTGGACAAGACTGTAACCACCAATTGGATACCACGAAATTGGGAAGAAAAAGGGGTATAATAATTAAAAAAAAGTGCTTGTAAGTAAGCATTTCACTGTAAGGTCTACTACACCTGTGGTAAGGTCTACTCCTGTGGTAAGGTCTACACCTGTGGTAAGGTCTACACCTGTGGTAAGGTCTACACCTGTGGTAAGGCCCACACCTGTGGTAAGGTCTACACCTGTTGTATTCACCACATGTGACAAATACAATTTGATTTGAATAGCCTGCCCAACATGAGTGTAAAACAACGGCGGGAAAGTGGCCTCCATTCCCTATTCCAGGACATAGGGATGAAATGTCTTTCCCCTTACGAGCCCTTAACCAACAATACAGTTGTTGTTTTCGTTTTTTCATTATTATACCCCATTTCATAATGGGCCATTCTGAATCTAAACTAATTGGTAAAAATATGGCCACTTGATGAGAGAACAGCTGTGCGGCCAGAGGCAAGGAACAGAGCCAAGCTTTTTTTTTGTGACTTTCTCAAATCATGAATAGCCTGTAGTCGCATCATGCAGCCCATATATGTTTTGATTTCTAAGACCGACAAGGTTTGTATCATTCACCACTAAAGTTGCCAAATAACTCTAAATCTAGTGTATAGGACCTGTTTCACTCAACATAGCCACTTCACAATGTGCATTTGCTCCGGAATGGGAAAAATATCCTTTATAAGTCCAATTATATTCTTCTTGTATGCAGCTTGTATGCTTGGAGGTCTGGAAACGCTAAACGTGTTTATGTTAATTACCGGTAAATTACCGTGAGACCGGCAGTCTTATGCATGACAATAACCGGCTGACAATTTCATGACCGCCACAGCCCTACTCCCACTCCTACCACTACAAAGCCCTTAAATGCCAGGATGTGACCATAGAGAAGAGTCCCCTCAGCCAGCTGGTCCTGAGGCTAAGTTCGCTAACCACTACCAAGCCAACAAAGCCTCAGGACACCACTGGCCCAACCAAATTATCACAAAGCAAAGAAAAAAAATCTATCACGTATTGGAAAGACAAAGTTACCTTCAATGCTAGTCTGCTTAGAGCCGATTATCTGACCACTATGACTGGTAGAAAATGGAGAAAAACATTGACTATGTACAGTACATACTCAGTGAGCACAGCATGGCCATAGAAACTGGCCCAGAGAGAGGTCGAGACATAGCTGCATTTTCTCCTACATTGCCAGAACTATAAAGACTTACGGGCTATTATCTTCCCCCAAATGTAAAAACGAATACAAAGATTTTAAAACAAAAACAGAAAAGGAGAAAACCCAATATCGAAAAACCTCTTTGCGCCATATTAGCTGCAAAATATGTCGCTTCCTGACACACCCGTCGGGACAGCCGGTGGAATGACCAAACAGTTATCTATCTGCTTCATCATTTTTTATATGTTTTTTTTATATCTGTCTATATGTTTGCTTTGGCAATGTATGTGGTACCACTTTCCATTGAGAGAGAGAGAGAGAGGTGAGAGAGAGACTTGTCCCATCTCCCATTGTCACCGCTCCTCTCAGATTGTCCCCCTTTTCTCTCCCTACCTCTCTTCTTTCTTCCTCTCTGTATCTCCACATCCTGTCAATCTCTGACAGTTATTTAGCAGGCTTGGCTTTCCTAACACACACACACACTATGTTCTCTGTATTTGTCTCCATCCAGCCTTCTATATCCCCCCTACATTTCTATGGCATCTCCATTACCACACTGACTGTACTCATTAATAGGACTGAATCCCAAATGGCACCCCATTCTCTATATAGTGCACTACTTTTGACCAGAGCCTTATGGAACCAGGTCAAAAGTAGTGTGCTATACAGACAACAGGCTGCCATTTGGAACACAGTGTAGAATTTACTATTAATATACCTTCCTCTGCATTAGTTATGAAGCCGATACTATTAGTAATGGCTTTCATTGTTCCTTAAAGAGATGGTTAGTGCCTTTTTAAGTGAATATAGCACTTTTTAGTCAACGACAGGTCAATTACTTCCATTCTTATTACATTCCATGTCTGCGTTCCAAATGGCAGCCCTATATCATGCACTGCTTCTGACCAGAACCCTATGGGCCCTGGTCAAAAGTAGTGCACTTTATAAGGAATAGGGTGTAATTTGGGACGCTACCTATATAAGGTGCCATCTTTCACCTGCCAGATCTTGTCTCGATTCATCATCCTGTGGGGACGGAAATATCCTGATCGTTTGTCACCCCTGATCCCTGCTGCTTCATTCTCTCTTTCATATTTTTATCTTTCTCTCTCGCCGTCTCTCGCTCTCTTTCTCTCTCGCCGTCTCTCGCTCTCTTTCTCTCTCGCCGTCTCTCTCTCTGTCTCTCTCCCTCTTTCTCTCTCTCGCCGTCTCTCGCTCTCTCCTCTCTCTCTCTCTCGCCGTCTCTCGCTCTCTTTCTCTCTCGCCGTCTCTCTCTCTCTCTCTCTCCCTCTTTCTCTCTCTCGCCGTCTCTCTCTCTCTCTCTCTCTCGCCGTCTCTTGCTCTCTTTCTCTCTCGCCGTCTCTCTCTCTGTCTCTCTCCCTCTTTCTCTCTCTCGCCGTCTCTCTCTCTCGCCCTCTCTCCCCTCTTTCTCTCTCTCGCCATCTCTCTCTCTGTCTCTCTCCCTCTTTCTCTCTCTCGCCGTCTCTCGCTCTCTCTCTCTCTCTCTCTCTCCGTCTCTCTCTCTCTCTCTCGTCCTCTCTCCCTCTTTCTCTCTCTCGCCGTCTCTCGCTCTCTCTCTCTCGCCCTCTCTCCCTCTTTCTCTCTCTCGCCGTCTCTCGCTCTCTCTCTCGCTCTCTCTCTCTCTCTGTCAGTCTCTATTCCACTCACACACACACACACCCGTTGCGTGTGGTGGTGTGAATGACAGTGTGATAAAGTGTTGTGGAGTGAGCTGCCCGGCTGGCTGAGCTCTAATAGAAAGCCCCCGTCAGACGAGTGACTGCTGCTCCTTTATTAACTCACAGCCGCGCGCGCACGCACGCACGTACGTGTGTGTGTGTGTGTGTGTGTGTGTGTGTGTGTGGTGTGTGTGTGTGTGTGTGTGTGTGTGTGTGTGTGTGGTGTGTGTGTGTGTGTGTGTGTGTGTGTGTGTGTGTGTGCGAGCGAGCGGATGCGTACACGAGGATGTGTGTGTTCGAGCACCAGTAACTGGCCACAAGTCACCCATACAGGCAGGCTAAGTGTAGCATGACAAGGCAGGTCAATTCTAGGGTTATTTGTCGGCCTGTTTTCCCGCCCTAAATGCTATTCCATCTAGAGGGTTCTATAGAACGGGTTCCTGGTTCCCGGTACCATGTTTTTCTTCCACAGCCTGTTCTTTTCTAGAACCAGCTGAGTGTTTTTCTACGTACAGAACCTCTCTGCTCCAACTTCATATTAATCAAAACACTGTTTATGGAACAATTCTTCCATAATCAAATATTCATCAAAGACTGACGCAGTACAGGATACAGTTTAATAACATGCTTTTTTCCCCGGAACAATTCCAAATCTGATGAACGCAGTAATCCCAAATGGCACCCTATACGACTTTTGTAGGGCTCTAGTCAAAAGTAGTGCTCTAAATAGGGAATAGGATGCCATTTGGGAATCTGACTGTGTGAAATCTTAATGGATTCCAGAAGGGTAGAAATAAGGAAATAGCAGGATGGTATTTATGAAACACTATGAAGCCAGGCCAATAGATTAGTAATGTAATGGAAACTGCACTATCAGAGCGGCAGGCAGGCAGCGCACACACACACACACACACACACACACACACACACACACACACACACACACACACACACACACACACACACACACACACACACACACACACACACACACACACACACACACACACACACACACACACACACACACACACACACACACAGGTTGCTCTATTGATGTGATTAGTTGGCCTGATGGGCGAGGTAGCAGTGAGGTTTAATAACAGTGAAAGCAGCAGTGTGATATTGAGGGTCTCAGCAGTTTACAATGTGCTGCCTCCACTCCTCTGTTTCTCTGTTTCTCTACAATGTGCTGCCTCCACTCCTCTGTTTCTCTGTTTCTCTACAATGTGCTGCCTCCACTCCTCTGTTTCTCTGTTTCTCTACAATGTGCTGCCTCCACTCCTCTGTTTCTCTGTTTCTCTACAATGTGCTGCCTCCACTCCTCTGTTTCTCTGTTTCTCTACAATGTGCTGCCTCCACTCCTCTGTTTCTCTGTTTCTCTACAATGTGCTGCCTCCCTCCTCTGTTTCTCTGTTTCTCTACAATGTGCTGCCTCCACTCCTCTGTTTCTCTGTTTCTCTACAATGTGCTGCCTCCACTCCTCTGTTTCTCTGTTTCTCTACAATGTGCTGCCTCCTTTCCTCTGTTTCTCTGTTTCTCTACAATGTGCTGCCTCCACTCCTCTGTTTCTCTGTTTCTCTACAATGTGCTGCCTCCACTCCTCTGTTTCTCTGTTTCTCTACAATGTGCTGCCTCCACTCCTCTGTTTCTCTGTTTCTCTACAATGTGCTGCCTCCACTCCTCTGTTTCTCTGTTTTTCTACAATGTGCTGCCTCCACTCCTCTGTTTCTCTGTTTCTCTACAATGTGCTGCCTCCACTCCTCTGTTTCTCTGTTTCTCTACAATGTGCTGCCTCCACTCCTCTGTTTCTCTGTTTCTCTACAATGTGCTGCCTCCACTCCTCTGTTTCTCTGTTTCTCTACAATGTGCTGCCTCCACTCCTCTGTTTCTCTGTTTCTCTACAATGTGCTGCCTCCACTCCTCTGTTTCTCTGTTTCTCTACAATGTGCTGCCTCCACTCCTCTGTTTCTCTGTTTCTCTACAATGTGCTGCCTCCCCTCCTCTGTTTCTCTGTTTCTCTACAATGTGCTGCCTCCACTCCTCTGTTTCTCTGTTTCTCTACAATGTGCTGCCTCCACTCCTCTGTTTCTCTGTTTCTCTACAATGTGCTGCCTCCACTCCTCTGTTTCTCTGTTTCTCTACAATGTGCTGCCTCCACTCCTCTGTTTCTCTGTTTCTCTACAATGTGCTGCCTCCTCCTCTGTTTCTCTGTTTCTCTACAATGTGCTGCCTCCACTCCTCTGTTTCTCTGTTTCTCTACAATGTGCTGCCTCCCCTCCTCTGTTTCTCTGTTTCTCTCTCTTTTACTCTATCTCTCTTCTGTCTCTCAAGTCACCCCACAAAACCAATGACCATTGCTCATTGTTGTTGCTTATCCGTCATGTAACCTTTACCGGGAGTAAAAGCAGAGTTTCTGCAAATAGGTAATGTCTCCTATAAAATGCAACAGTAAACAGCTCACACACTGCTACATTCACTTTCATCATTGCATGTCATACATCAAAGCTGAGATGGCGAAGTACATCTCATTTTCCTTCTCTCTCTCTCTCTCTCTCTCTCTGTGTCTATTTCCCTCCCTTTCTATTTCCGTGTCTCTTGGTACCATTTTCATTCCCTCTCTCGCCCTCTCTTCCCTGGTTTATCTGTATGGGCCCAGGGCTAGGCGAATGGAGCTTGCAAATTGGCTGTGGGTTGAAAGCAACGGCATAAAGCAGATGGGTATAAATCAGCTGTTGCAGTGACACCAGCCCAAATGAACAGAGACTCTATCAGCATCGCACGCACGCACGCACGCACGCACGCACGCACACACACACACACACACAGCGAGCTATGCATAATATCCCTCACCCCTCTGGCTGACTTTGGGAGCTTTTTTTTAATTTCACCTTTATTCTGAGTCGTGGCAAGACCATCATGGTGGCTGAACAACTAACTCCTTGTGGGTTGTGTCACCAGGTAATTAGCTTTAGCTGGTTGGTAGGGAGTCATGGTGTGACCGCTGGCTTAGTCCCTCGCCACGTTGTTCTATAGTTAACTGCTGTAAAGGCGGTCAAAGTGAAGTGTTCGTTCTGGCTGGTGGGTAAATGTATCACAGGAACACGAGACGAGATGGGAGGATAGTTTATCCTCATGTCTTTGACGGCAGCACACCCACTCAGCCATGTTCTAGAAAGCTGACACCAGTTCAAAGCATTTAGTGGAAATGAAGCTCAACAGGACTTTTGGTTCCACTTGATGGTGTAGTAACCTTAGTTGGTCCAACTCATGTCCCAGGAAAGTATGGTGATAAATATTGAATAAAAAAAAACAATTGAACACGAGAGAGAGAAGCTTGGTAGGACAGTATTTCATCACGTCTTTGACAGCATCCCTACTGTAATGTTGACACCAATTAGTGAAACGTAGAGGAGCATCAAACTCCACTGATCTATCGTTTTCACCAATGCACTCTTACAGGAATGCAAGCCGGCCGTATGAGAGAGTTTAGACAGTTCGATTGTCTTGCAAAAGGGTTGTGGATCGATGGGGCTGTGTTGCTTGTTGTCACAGAAGGTCCCCTAGTGGCCTTGACATCTGCCACTGGATGTATACTGTACACTAGGGTGGTGTGTGTTTTGAAAGGGTTACTTACTGTGACTTGTGAATCAATCCGAAACGCCAGCATACACCTCACACACATCACACCTCATCTTCGGTGAGAGTGTGTGTCTGAGGACACGAGGGTTTTGTCTCAAATGGCACCACGTCCCCTATATAGTTTGCTTGTTTTGATCAGGGCCCATAGGGCTCTGGTCAAAGGCAGTGCACACTACAGGCAAAGGGTTGTCATTTGGGACACCCGACTGTGTCCTTGGAGTCAGCTAGCTGCCTCACAGGGATGGAATGTATCAATTCTCTCAATGAAGGTGTGCGAAGGCTTCAATTTGAACAGAAGGTTTACTTCCTTCCCAGCTCTCTCTCTCTATATACCTACTTCTCTCTATATTCCTACTTCTCTCTCCCTTCCTTCTCTCTCTCTATATACCTACTTCTCTCTATATACCTACTTCTCTCTCCCTTCCTTCTCTCTCTCTATATACCTACTTCTCTCTATATACCTACTTCTCTCTATATACCTACTTCTCTCTCCCTTCCTTCTCTCTCTCTATATACCTACTTCTCTCTATATTCCTACTTCTCTCTCCCTTCCTTCTCTCTCTCTATATACCTACTTCTCTCTATATTCCTACTTCTCTCTCCCTTCCTTCTCTCTCTCTATATACCTACTCTCTCTCTATATTCCTACTTCTCTCTCCCTTCCTTCTCTCTCTCTATATACCTACTTCTCTCTATATTCCTACTTCTCTCTCCCTTCCTTCTCTCTCCCTTCCTTCTCTCTCTCTATATACCTACTTCTCTCTCCCTTCCTTCTCTCTCTCTATATACCTACTTCTCTCTATATACCTACTTCTCTCTCCCTTCCTTCTCTCTCTATATACCTACTTCTCTCTATATTCCTACTTCTCTCTCCCTTCCTTCTCTCTCTCTATATACCTACTTCTCTCTATATACCTACTTCTCTCTCCCTTCCTTCTCTCTCTCTATATACCTACTTCTCTCTATATTCCTACTTCTCTCTCCCTTCCTTCTCTCTCCCTTCCTTCTCTCTCTATATATACCTACTTCTCTCTCCCTTCCTTCTCTCTCTCTATATACCTACTTCTCTCTCCCTTCATTCTCTCTCTCTCTCTCTCTCGCTATATATATATATATATTATAATATATATACCCTACTTCTCTCTCTCTCTATATATATATACACCTACTTCTCTCCCTCTCTATACCTACTCCTCTCTCTCTACCTCTCTCTACCTCTCTCTCTCTATACACCTACTTCTCTCTCTCTATACCTACTTCTCTCTCTCTCTCTACCTCTCTACCTCTCTCTCTCTATACACCTACTTCTCTCTCTCTATACCTACTTCTCTCTCTCTCTCTCTCTCTACCTCTCTACCTCTCTCTCTCTCTCTCTCTGTTATTTTAAATCAGAAGACAGGATGCATTATTATCCTAGTTGTTAGTGAGCTGTGAGTGACATTATAATGACTATTAGAGGTATACATCAGTAGACCTATATGCTAAGGCAGACAACTACGACGATGACACAGCTACAATAACAGATGAATCCCTATTTTGTACTGGTAGAGGAAAACTACTTTATAGCAGTGTTGTCAGTAATGGCTTTAACTATATTTAACTATATATAGTTGATAGGCTGAGGCAAAGGCAGAGAAATATGATGGTAATGAGTGTCAAGAAGAGCAAAGCGAGATTCATATAATTAGATTGTACTGGCAATTGATAGGGGGATTTTGTCCTAGTAGGGAAAACAACTTTACAGCTTTGTTGTCAATAATGGTAACTCGGCGTTCCTTACCCACCAATGGAAGATGCTGTGGGATGGGAGGATGTTTGAGAATTATGTACGGTGCATTCGGAAAGTATTCAGACCCCTGAACTTTTTCCACGTTTTGTTACGTTACAGCCGTGTTCTAAAATGGATCAAATATACACTGCCGTTCAAAAATGTTGGGTCACTTAGAAATGTCCTTGTTTTTGAAAGAAAAACTATTTTTTTTGTCCATTTAAAATAACATCAAATTGATCCGAAATACAGTGTAGACATTGTTAATGTTGTAAATGACTATTGTAGCTGGAATATCTACATAGGCGTACAGAGGCCCATTATCAGCAACCATCACTCCTGTGTTCCAATGGCACGTTGTGTTAGCTAATCCAAGTTCATCATTTTAAAAGCAGATACCTTATTTACATAAGTATTCAGACCCTTTGCGATGAGACTCGAAAATGAGCTCAGGTGCGTCCAGTTTCCATTGATCATCCTTGAGATGTTTCTACAACTTGATTGGAAGACCACCTGTGGTAAATTCAATTGATTGGACATGATTTGGAAAGGCACACACCTGTCTATATAAGGTCCCACAGTTGGGGAAAAAGTCCATGGGTCTGAATACTTTCCGAATGCACTGTACATCCTTCCCCCCTGCCTCTTCTTCCTCTTATTTTCCTCCTCCTGTACCTTAGTGACATCATGATAAACGAGGTGACTGGGTGCATATCTTAAATGATATCCCAGATCACTGCACCACACGGATAGTCTCCTGTCTATACAGTAGCCCATCCATTCTACAGAGTAGAAGAGGAGACTATGATTGGGCTTTCATCCCATGGAGGATCTCTGATGAACTTAATGTTTAGGGAGATTGGTGTTGTGATCGATGACATACATACACTAGTATGGGAGGTTGTGATACACGTCTACTATGTAATCTACACTGAGTGTACAAGACATTAGGAACACCTGCTCTTTCCGTGACATAGACAGTCCAGGTGAAAGCTATTATCCCTTATTGATGTCACCTGTTAAATCCACTTCAATCAGTGTAGATCAAGGGGAAGAGACTGGTGAAAGAAGGATTTTTAAGCCTTGATACAGTTGAGACATGGATTGTGTATGTGTGCCATTCAAAGGGTGAATGGTTAAGACAAATATTTAATTGTCTTTGAACGGGGTTTGGTAGTAGGTGCCAGGCTTACCGGTTTGTGTCAAGAACTGCAACGCTGCTGGGTTTTTCACACTCAACAGTTTCCTGTGCGTACCAAGAATGGTCCACCACAAAAATAATATCAAGCCAAGTTGACACAACTGTAGACAGCATTGCAGTCAACATAGAGAGTCCATGCTCGGACGAATTGAGGCTGTTCTGAGGGCAAAACGGGGTGCAACTCAATATTAGGAAGGTGTTCCTAATGTTTTATACACTTAGTGTATAATAGTGATGTACTTATATGTAACTAATCCTAATTGATGACTGAATACGTAATCAATTGTTCTGTCCAAAGCACTTACCTCTGACCTCTCTCCCCTCTACAGCTGTACCCTGAGTGTGACCCTGGAGCAGGCAATCCTATTGGCTCGTAGCCACGGCCTTCCCCCACGATGCATCATGCAGGCTACTGACGTCATGAGGAAACAGGTATGGAGCTGACGGCACCGCACACCCACACACACACACACACACACACACACACACACACACACACACACACACACACACACACACACACACACACAAAATGTGCAAAATTCAGTGCAAAATTCAGTCCCATTCAAAATCCTATTTTCCCTAACCCCTAAAACTAAATCTAACCCTTCCCCTAACCTTAACCCCAAAATCTAACCCTAAACGTAGCTCCTAACTCTAAAACTACCCTATCTCCTAAACCTAATTCTAATACTAACCTTAACCCTAAGGAAATAGCATTTGATCTGGTGTGGACTAACAAGATCTCCCCATTTGGTCAAATTTTGGTTTGTTTACTACACAAGTATAGTTAAACACATCCACACACACACACACACACACACACACACACACACACACACACACACACACACACACACACACACACACACACACACACACACACACACACACACACACACACACACACACACACACACACACACACACACACACACACACACACACACACACACACTCACTCTTACCCCTCAATAACCTGGTTGTTATTGCAAAAGGGAAATGTGTTGTTTTCAATGACATACAGTACCTGGCTGAAGAAAGGTTAGATGAATACATCACTCCTCTAGTACCCACTCCCCTCCTCTCAAACCCCTCTGTTGTTCCCCTTGACATTCTACACATCCTTTTTCCTAACGCTACTTCACAACAGCAGATAGATGTATAACACTAACCTACTACTATATATTCAAATATGAGCGTACACACGCGCACACACACACACACACACACACACACACACACACACACACACACACACACACACACACACACACACACACACACACACACACACACACACACACACACACACACACACACACACACGGTCTCTTTCTAGTTTTTTTTAAACACACCTCAGCCATACTGTGAACCATTCTTTCTCGGAGACTTGCATAAAAGCACAGCCTCTTCTTGTACCATGCAAAGTACTGTAACGCTTCAGGTTGTTTTTATACTGTGTCCGTCCTTTCTCAGAGAATTACCGCTAAAAGCACAGTCTAAGCTTGTAACCTTTCAAACCTAAAGAACAGGATGCTGTTGTTCTCAATGACACACAGGACCTGGCTGTATAAAGTTCAGATGAATACATGTTCACCACTCCCCTCCTCTCAAACCCCTCTGTTGTTCCCCTTGACATTCTACAGGCCTTGTTCCTAACGCTACTTCACAACAGCAGATAGATGTATAATTCCAACCTTGCTGAGGAATGGATGTGTGTGTGTTTTGAAGAATGGTTTGCTTCTGGCAATGAGAAAATGTTGTTAATAATTTGACAGTGTTGATCTCTTCCCAAGGAGACGTCGTAACTCCTGTGGTGGATATTACAATTTGTGGGAGAAAAAGCAGAATACATCTCTTTAGTTCTGCTGTAGTGGCTAGGTCTATGTTCCAAGTGGAGCAATTTTTCCCTGTATAGTGCACTCCTTTTGACCAGGACCCATAGAGCTCTGGTCAACGGTAGTGCACTAAATAAGGAATAGGGTGCCATTTGGGACATTGTCC
This sequence comes from Salmo salar, assembly GCF_965601325.2. NCBI lineage: Eukaryota > Metazoa > Chordata > Actinopteri > Salmoniformes > Salmonidae > Salmo > Salmo salar. The sequence goes on along the minus strand of NC_138319.1, from coordinate 18,341,746 downwards.
ATCTATTTAGTTGTGCTGTAATTGCTGGGTCTCGTGGCTAGATCCACTATACTCCTTGTGTATAAAATATATTTTTCAAAAGACACGCTCGGTTGCAAAATATGTGGTTGAGTCCCAAATGGCACCCAAATCCCTGTATTCCCCCTATGGGCTCTGGTCAAAAGTAGTGCCCTAAATAGGAAATAGGGTCCCATTTTGGACTCATCCCAGAGAGTTAATATCCAAAAGATACGCTCATGTAGTCGCTAATTCTATTTGTCTTTGAAGAGTCATCGACAACTGAGATTATGCCAATAACCAATTTTATTTTAATCGCCAGGCAAAGCTTGTTATGCTATCTCTATTTTATTTCCCATGGTCTGAATAGTTTAGCGTTGGTTACCTTTACAGAAAAACGTTATCTTGCGTCCCAAATGGCACCCATTTGTGGGCCATAAAGCTCTGGACAAAAGAAGTGCACTATATAGGGAATAGGGTGCCATTTGGGAAGCACACTCTGTGGTGTTTGTTCACTTCCTGGATTTATTTAACCAAAGAGAGAGCTCGGTCTCTGTAAACCAGCAAGCTTACCGCTGCATTTGAGCTAGTTCTCATTTTTACCTCTATAAGGCTATTTGTAAAAGCTTCTCCTCTCCTCCCTTCTCTCTCCCCCCTCTATCCATTTCTCTCTCTATCTGATTATATTGTTGCCAGAAGTGACTCCCCTCTGCTTGCCAGCATACAGGATAGGTGTGTATGTGTGCAGGCGTGTGTGTGTGTATGTCTGCTGGTGCTCGTGCATGGCTACTTGGTTAAGTCCAACCATCTACCCGAGAGCTCAGGGAAACGGTGAAACTATTACTATCCCTCCATACTCTCTCGCTTTCCCTCCACACACTCCTTATTTATTTTCCCAGGTAAAGTCGTAGTGTCATTCAGAGCCTGTTCTGTCTTGGCCTGTATCTCCTCACCTCATTAGTAAGACCAGTCAGTCAGCCAGCCAGCCAGCCAGTCAGCCAGTCAGCCACAGGGTAATGCATAGATCACATCCCTAATGGCACCCTATACCCTATAAACTGCACTACTTTGGACCAGGGCCCACACACACACCCACAGGGCTCTGGTCAAAAGTAGTACCCTGTATAGGGTGCCATTAGGGACGCAGTCTGATAATGGAAACCTAGGGTAGAGAGAGGCTACTTAGGCTCGTCTTCGGTCTCACAGAGAAGAAGTGGGCAGTTGGCCAACAGGAGCACTATACTATTAGCTGTTTGACCTTCAGCTGGAGTAGATGGTTGATACTTATTCAAAAAGACTAGGCCTTCATCCAAAATGACACCCTATTCCCTACATAGTTCACTACTTAGTGCACTACTTTCCACCAGAGCCCTATATGGTCAAAAGTAGTGCACTATGTAGGGAATAGGGTGCCATTTGGGACACATCCTTTGAGGGTTTCAGTGCACACAGTGATTGAAGTACGTAATGATGTTCATTTGAGTAGGCTGAAGTGTGTTAGGGTGCATCCCAAATGGCACCCTATGGGCCCTGGTCAAAAGTAGTGCACTATAATAAGGAATAGGGGATCATTTGGGACTCTACGTGTTTGAATGGATTCTTTACAGAGACACAGTGAAAGAGCCTTTTGTCATTAGTTCTGTTTTGCAAGGTAATGGCACAGTGCTAGGAGACCATTTTTCATGCTGTGTATTGTATTTTCAAAATGGAGATTAATGCTGTATGGATGTAACGATTTATCTTGTTAGTTTGTTCTTTACAGTGCATTTTTATTTAGTCAACGTTTAACATTTTAAAACGTTGACTGTATGTCTCTAGGCCATTCACAGGTCATTCTTAAAGTCGTATTACATTTCTTCTCATTTAAAACCACCAGATATTCCTGGGACATTCTAAATGTCTAACTCCATTATGAATCAAATCAAATGAATTTATAAATCTTGTTTTACGTCAGCAAATGTCACAAAGTGCATATATACGGTATGACCCCAGACAGTTAAGTCCAAACTGAGTGAGAAAGTTTTTTTTGTTATTCACCAGATAGGTGCAGTGAAATGTGTTATTTTACAGGGACAGCCATAGTAATATGGCGCTCCTGGAGCAAATTAGGATTAAGTGCCTTGCCTGGCTCAGGTATTTGAACCAGTGACCTTTTGGTTACTGACCCAACGCTCTAACAGCTAGGCTACCTGCTGCAGTCAGTTAGCTTTAACCGCTAGGCTACCTGCTGCAGCCAGTTAGCTTTAACCGCTAGGCTACCTGCTGCAGCCAGTTAGCTCTAACCGCTAGGCTACCTTCTGTAGCCAGTTAGCCCTAACTGCTAGGCTACCTGCTGCAGCCAGTTAGCTCTAACCGCTAGGCTACCTGCTGCAGCCAGTTAGCGCTAACCGCTAGGCTACCTTCTGTAGCCAGTTAGCTCTAACCACTAGGCCGACCTGCTACAGCCAGTTAGCTCTAACCGCTAGGCTACCTGCTGCAGCCAGTTAGCTCTAACCGCTAGGCTACCTTCTGTAGCCAGTTAGCCCTAACTGCTAGGCTACCTGCTGCAGCCAGTTAGCTCTAACCGCTAGGCTACCTGCTGCAGCCAGTTAGCTCTAATCGCTAGGCTACCTTCTGTAGCCAGTTAGCTCTAACCGCTAGGCCGACCTGCTGCAGCCAGTTAGCTTTAACCGCTAGGCTACCTGCTGCAGCCAGTTAGCTCTAACCGCTAGGCTACCTTCTGTAGCCAGTTAGCTCTAACCGCTAGGCTACCTGCTGCAGCCAGTTAGCTCTAACCACAAGGCTACTTGCGGCAGCCAGTTAGTGTAACAGAACAGTCTGGAAAAACAGCCCAAGAGTTCTTTTTGCATCCCAAATGGCACCCTATTCCCTACATAGTGCACTACTATTGACCAGAGCTCTATGGTCCCTGGTCAAAGCAGTGCACTACATAGGAAATTGGGTGCCATTTGGGACAAAGCCCTGGAGTCCTTGGTTTTCTCCTTTTTAGACCAGACAGACACCACGTCATGAATATGATGAATAAGATGAATATGAATGCTGTATGTCATTCATTAAAGTTCCTTCCCAAATGGTACCCTATTCCCTATATAGTGCACTACTTTTGACTAGAGCTCTGATCAGTAGTAGTGCACTATATAGGAAATAGGGTGCCATTTGGGAAACAGCCAAAGTTTTCTGTATCATAGAATATGATTCCAACAGAAATCGCCCATCATAATGTACCTTGAATCCCTTGTCAATGCTCAATCTGGAAAGGATTTGAATTGCATATCTGTTTGAAACTTTCCCAGGTTAGGTTAAGGCAAGGTCAGACTGTTTAAGAAGTATCTTTACTGACTGTCCCATGGGTGTAAATGAGTCTTCAGCTATTAATTTGAATCCTTTCACTATTCATCAAGGGCAATGGGTCATAGCTATAGAGCAGTCTCTCTCTAAGACAAACCTCTTCTCTGAAGTATGCTTCAGTCTCTCAGATGTGTTTCATTGCCTAATAATGTTTAAGTAACTCTTAATTAACTGTTTTGAAATCCATTCTCAAGTGTGAAGCTAATAGAGACTCCAGACACAGGCTAGGGATCACTGGAAAGTATTTCACCAATGAACCCATGCTTACCTAACCAGCCTCATCTCCAATCTCAGTCTCTCATTTGCTCATCCAACCCCTCTTCTCTCCAACTAAACTCTTTTTCTATGTGAATGTGTCCTCGATCAACCTAATAAAGTGGAATAAAGACTAAACCCTATAGAGGTACCAACATCCCACTGGTCACCCATAGTCCCACCATCACGTAACCAGTCTCAACATCCTTCTCCCATTGGTTTATCCAACCCGTCTCCAGTACAACTCTTCCACAAGTTTATCAGCTGCTGTGTCCTCTAACACTTAAAGCCGTTGCGGATGGAAGAGTGCCAGTTTCAGTGCTCCCTTCCTGACAGTGGGGAATCTCTACCTGGAGGGTTATATGTGCTTGGATCACTGTGATAGACATCGCTGTAATCACTGACACTATCCACACACACACACAGGACAGACAGGAGACTGTCTGACTGAATGACTAAGGTGTGCTTACAGACAGGGTTAGACGGGTTATGGACTTACAGAGAGACTTGTTAGACATTGGTGATGCTGCTGGGGTAAGAGAGACTGTCGTTCTGTGTGTTTGCGCGTGTGCTTGCCTAGGCAACTGTGCATGCGATCGCGCTCGTGTCTGTGTGCGTGCGTCTGTGTGAACGCAGGTGTTCTGGTGTCTGACGGGGTTTAACTCAGAGTGGCTGAGTTGCTTTATTTCCCCCCTGTAGTCTAGTATCTGCAGACTCAGAACAGAACACTACGGTAACAACATTAGTGCTGATCATACACCCCTCCGTGTGCTGATACAACTATCTCTCTCTCTCTCGCTCTCTTTCTTTCAATCGCACCTGCTCACCCCCAGCTGCCTCATCTAACCCCCATCTATCTCTCTATTTCATCTCCTCGCACCCAAGGCTACAAACCGCATCTCGTTGGTTTTAACCACAAAGAAGCGTTTTAATCCACTTCCGCTGTCCTCCAGATTCGCTGAATTTCCTTTGCATCTCCACCCACCAGGTGCACTTTCTTCTCCCATCCCCTCGCATGTCTTTCTCTCAACCCAGTCTGTGATCCTATCTCTCGCTCCTCCATCCTTCCATCTCCCTTTCCATCACTCTGCTCCCTCTACCTCCTCCTCCCCTCCTATAGATCTGAATGGACAGTACACAGCGGTATCTCGCACAGTGTAGGACCGAGCTGTAATGTATGACACCCCCTTAACCGCCCAGCTTGTTTATAGATGCTGTTAATGTAGAGGAAATGTCCAGGATTTACACCCAGGTGGCCTGTACGGTGACTAATCACCCCAGGCCCTGACAGATAGATACAGTATATAGATAAAGGCCAATCTCTGCGGTTCACATGGCACCCTATTCCCTATGTAGTGTACTATGGGCCCTGGTCAACAGTACTGCACTATATAGGGAATAGGGCGCCATTTGGAATGCAGACAATTTCTGACCTCTCTCGCGTTCTCTCTCTGGAGGAAAACTGCACATTAAACAACCAGCGGCAGTCGTGATTAAATCTGATTGATTCTCATCTCTGAGTCATGCCCGCATCCCTCGTCCCCTCAGGCGTTGGAGACATGTCGTCTTTGTCCTAAATGGCACTCTATTCCCAAACGTCTCTGGTCAAAGGTAGCGCACTATGTCGGGAATAGGGCAGATATAAATGATGTGGCCTAGCCCCTTGGGCTCGTCTGGATGTACGCCCCCGCAAACAAGTCGATCCAACAGTCTTTGACAAGGCCATGACAGTCTAAAATACAGAATGGGGATGTTGGAACTCTTTTATCATAACTTTTAGCTGTTCTCCTGGGGCGGATGAGAGATGTGCGTTTCCACACCTGGTGCCTAAGGCTGTCACTAAAGTTAAGTTGGAATTCAATGATTTGCTCAATTTCGATTCTCTACCCTTCTCCCGGCGTGTGTGTTCAAATAACCCCCCTCGTGGATTTAAAAGGAATTGACAGGTGTGAGAACTAAATAAGGACGGCATATCCTGCAGCCATGCTTCTACCAATCCAATACTGTTAAATGCATTCGGGGGAGTGAATGAAGAAGGGAAAAGGGTTGAGAATTCAGAACGCAGCAATTGGTTTCTGCAACAATTGAATTATGTTCCGAGTGTCTTCATGCATTGTGGATCAAGGTCTTGTGGAGCAGAATGGTTCAGTGATGCTGAAAAAAGTGTGATCTGAGAAAACAGCAGGAGATCATATAATATTTATAACAGGATATAATTTCTTTACTGGCCATCTCTGCTTTGAGGCCTGCTTGGTACATAAACTCAGCAAAAAAAGAAATGTCTCTTTTTCAGGACCCTGTCTTTCAAAGATAATTCGTAAAAATCCAAATAACTTCACAGATCTTAATTGTAAAGGGTTTAAACACTGTTTCCCCATGCTTGTTCAATGAACCATAAACAATTAATGAACATGCACCTGTGGAACGGTCGTTAAGACACTAACAGCTTACAGACGGTTGGTCAATTCAGGTTACAGTTATGAAAACTTAGGACACTGAAGAGGCCTTTCTACTGACTCTGAAAAACACCAAAAGAAAAATGCCCAGGGTCCCTACTAATCTGCGTGAATGTGCCTTAGTCATGCTGCAAGGAGGCATGAGGACTGCAGATGTGGCCAGGGCAATAAATAAATTGTTTGGCGACGAGTATGAAGCGAGGGCCAGCCAACGAGAGCGTATACTTAATGCAGCTGGTGGCCACACCAGATACTGACTGTTACTTTTGATTTTGACTCCCCCCCCTTTGTTCAAGGACACATTATTCCATTTATGTTAGTCACATGTCTGTGAAACTTGTTCAGTTTGTCTCAGTTGTTGAATCTTGTTATGTTCATACACATATTTACACATGTTAAGTTTGCTGAAAATAAACGCAGTTGACAGTGAGAAGACGTTTATTTTTTTGCTGAGTTTAGTTAGTAACTATGCCTTGTCTAAAGTGTCAAGTGTTGTGATATCTCTTTATATTTGGGTTGAAACTTTTATGCTGCTTTTATGAAGTGTAATCTGATGTAATGTCATATTCTAGGGTAATATTGAGTTGACTTAACATTAACTAAACATAGAGTTGGCGTGACTGCACATTGAGATTAGGGTAACATGGTTGGGGTTAACTTCCTCATTTAAATTACAGTCAATTCAGGAAATACACAGAAATTCCAAATCTTTTTTTATGGTTTTCAATGAGGAAAATGTGAAACTGAAAATTGGTTTACTTTCTGAATTGACTGGAATTGAAATGGAATTGACTCCAACCCTGTAGGTTAAGAGGACAGCACTTAGTTCTTGACTTAAGTTCCCTTTTATACACTCAATAGGGAGCACGCTATCTTGCAAGCCAAAATATAATTGGATGATAAAACTATGGTCAATTGCAGAAGCAAACCCAAAGTGTTTAGGCCTTCCTCTGTGCAAAGAGGACATGCTATCCTGCAAGCATACAGTATATCAATGTCTACCTAATGGCTTGCTGGAATTTATGATTCTGTTATGTCTTTCAGGGGGCGAGAGTTCAGAATTCAGCCAAGAACTTGGGAGTGAGAGACCGCACCCCGTCCTCTGTACCTAGGTAAGCTGAAGCCCCCCTACCCTATCCACACCTACACAACACCATAGAGTTGTAATCTGCACCAAGGTAAGCTTATAGAGCTTCACCTCATCCACATGCTACTAGACACAACACCACAGAATAGCTTAATGATACAGTGCCTTCAGAAAGTGTTCATATCCCTTGACTTACTCCACATTTTGTTGTTACAGCCTGAACTCAAAATTCACTAAATATATATTTTTCTGACCCATCTTCACACAATACCCCATAATGACAAAGTGAAAACAGGTTTTTCGAAATGTTTTGCAAATTTGCAAATGTATTTACAGAAATACAGAAATATCTTATTTACATAAGTAAGTCTCTAAGAGCTTTCCACACCTGGATTGTGCAACATTTGACCATTATTCTTTCCAAAGTTCTTTAAGTTCTGTCAAATTGGTTGTGAATCATTGCTAGACAACTATTTTCAGGATATGCCATAGATTTTCAAGTAGATTTAAGTCAAAAGGGTAACTCGGCCACTCAGGAACATTCACTGTCTTCTTGGTAAGCAACTCAAGTGTAGATTTGGCCTTGTGTTTTAGATCGTTGTCCTGCTGAAAGGTGTATTCATCTCCCAGTGTCTGGTGGAAAGCAGACTGAACCAGGTTTTCCTCTTGGATTTTGCCTGTGCTTAGCTCTATTCTATTTTTTTATCCTGAAAAACTCACCAGTCCTTAACGATTACAAGCATACTCATAACATGATGCAGCCACCACTATGCTTGAAAATATGGAGAGTGGTACTCGGTAATGTGTTGTATTGGATTTGCCCCAAACATAACACTTTGTATTCAGGACATGTTTTGCAGTATTACTTGAGTGCCTTGTTGTAAACAAGATGCATGTTTTGGAATAGTTTTAGTATGTACAGGCTTCCTTCTTTTTCCTCTGTCAATTAGGTTAGTATTGTGGAGTAACTACATTGTTGTTGATCCATCCTCAGTTTTATCCTATCACAACGATTAAACTCTGTAACTGTTTGAAAGTCACCATTGGCCTCATGGTGAAATCCCTGGGTGGTTTCCTTCCTCTCTGGCAACTGAGTTAGGAAGGACGCCTGTATCTTTGTAGTAACTGGGTGTATTAACTGTAATTAATAACTTCACCATGCTCAAAAGGATTATTATTATTTTTGTATATTTTTTTACCGATCTACCAATAGGTGCCCTTCTTTGCGAAGCATTGGAAAACCTCCCTGATCTTTGTGGTTGAATCTGTTTGAAGTTCACTGCTCGACTGAGGGACCTTACAGATAATTGAATGTGTGGGGTACAGAGATGAGGTAGTCATTCAAAAATCATGTTAAACATTATTATTGCACACAGAGCGAATCCATGCAACGTATTATGTGACTTGTTAAGCACATTTGTACTCCTCAGTTTATTTAGGCTTGCCATAACAAAGGGGCTGAATACTTATTGATTCAACACATTTCAGCTTTTCATTTCTAATTCATTTATAAAAAAATCCTAAAACATAATTCCACTTTGTGTGTAGGCCAGTGACCAAAAAAATCTCAATTTAATCAATTTTAAACTCTGTAAAAGGCTGTAACAAAACAAAATGTGGAAAAAGTCAAGGGGTGTGAATACTGTGTGAGTACTGTGCTACTATATAGTGCTACCGTTCAAGTGCAAGAATTATTTTATGCATGTTTGTGTGTTGATATGTGCATGTGTTGTATTGTTTCTATGAGTGTGTGCATATCTTAGGATAAGCAACAACAGAAAACAGCAGCCTCTCCCACCCAGCACCTCTGCAGAGTTGATGATAGATAAGAATAGGGGATAGGGTCTGTCGCAGCCAATTGGCTTTGACATATCTTTTTGTGACATGCAGCCCTTTTGAGCCTTTTAGTGGGATTGACAAATGCAATTAAGTGGGGCTATGATTAGTGTTGAGCTGTGCTGGCCACCGGTCGGAAATTGCTGCGCTCTCACTGGGTCTATCATAATATGAGCGGCGTTAGTGACTGCTCCTTAGACGCTCTGAGGGTGCTTACCAAGCGGCACCCTATTCCCTACATACACATAGGGCTCTGGTCAAAAGTAGTGCACTAAATAGGGAATAGGGCGCCATCTGGGACGCAGGCTGTGCGGTTTTGAGACAGGTCTGTGAGAATGTTGATTACTGATGGAGAATTGAGGTGAGGCTAGGGAAGCTTGTCTTAGCATTCTACGGTTTGAGAATTTACAGTAGGAAACAAGACATTTGTGTTAATGTGCATTCTGAAGGCAGGCACTCGCATTGCCTCATGGCTGAATGGGTGCAGAACTAAGAACGCAGTGTGTGTGTGTGTGTGTGTGTGTGTGTGTCTGGGGGGTGGGGGTGGGTGTGTGTATGTGCCTGCGTGCGTCTGTCTATGCCATGCTATGTGTACACCTTAATCTCTAACTGTAGCAAACAGTGAGCCCCTTTCCTAATTGTATATACGTGTGTTTTCCCCACCAGACTGTATAAGCTGTGCCAGCCTCCACCCCCAGAGGGTGATTCCTAATTCCCTAGTTCCTGTCTGGAGCTGTCCAGTCCAGCGAAGTTCTGTTCTTCCTGATCCACACCCTTCTTCCTGATCCATTCCTTAGAAGACTTCTCTCTTTCTACCACTGAAGAATCAACCTGGGGATGTGTCCCAAATGGCACCCTATTCTCTATTTAGTGCACTACTTTGGACCAGGGCCCAAAAATGCTCATACTCGTGAGTTCTGTGGGTTCCAATAGGGCTCTGGTCCAAAGTAGTAGTGCACTATATAGGGAATAGGGTGCCATATAGGACATAGACCTGGAAACAGAACATTTTCTCTCATCTACAGCCAGCTTGCCTTTTCAAAATGCCCACACTCAGTCACTCAACAGTGGGCTCAGTGGGTTCACAATTTGTAAATAGTGAATTTTTAATACTCTATTTTTCTCTCTGCTTTTGTGCTGTACTTTATAGCAGATTTTAAAATGGATTTATATATTTGTCTTGTATCCAGCTACATTGCATCTCATTTAACATTGACAGTGTTTATAATGGAACAACAACAGAGCCTGAGAGTGGTGCCTTGAGGTTAACTTCAAACCAGCCAACTGAAATGGAATGTAGCCTATCCATCAATGTTCTTTCTTTCTGCAAATAACTATAATGGAATGAAAATTAGCTGTTTTGTTATCACAAAGTTCAGGAAATGACCATTCTATGACCTGACTGATATTGTTTGATATTTGTTTGGATATGGTGTGAAAATTGAATGAGATTATATGAGTTGTGGGGCAATATTGCTGTGCCCCATTTGCACAGTAATTTATTTTCCTTTCCTTTCTCTCCGACTTGCTCATTCCAGATAATGCATTTATGGCTATGTTGATAACCATGTGAATGTTGTGAACATTGATCATAGCGATACTGTAAAATGACACGTAGATATGCAGGAATGACACCTTGAACACTACCATGTAGCCTTGTAGACACTCTAGTTTCATACCTTCTCTAGAGTCCCAGGCTGCATTCCAGTCTAAATCAGCACCTTTGCTTCCTCCCTTCACTTGGAGTGAGCCCTCCAGTGACGTATCTATGACGTTTCCCCGAGGGAGCGTTCCCAAACGAGTGGAGTGGAGGAGGGAAGGGAACACAAGTAAAGTGGATTGAGACGCACCTAAAGATTAGTAAGTGACCACTAAAAGGTGCAGTATAGCTCTTGTGTTTTCCATTCTGCAGTCTCTGTGCCTTAATGATGGTATATTACAGATATAAACATGATCATCTATACACATATGAAGTGACCACCCCTGATATGAAGAAGTTCCTACATGAACCATCAGTATTAAAACAGCAGTCCAAGCTTATGTAAGTAGAGCTATGAAATATATATAAATATACTTAAATATTGTATATTGCCAGTACTCAGGAGCTAAGTATTATTCTGTATTTAGGTATTACTTACAGGTATCATTACTATATTGGTAACAACATTATAGAGTTGGTTAATTACTGGACTATACAAACAGGGGATATCAAATTGCATAGATGAGCTTGGGTGCATTCCAAATGACACCCTATTCCCTATTTAGAGACCTATGGGGCCTGGTCAAAAGTAGTGCACTGTATAGGAAATAGGGTGCCATTTAGGACTTGGCCTTCTGTTTGACAGCTATCCCCATATATCTCTCAATTTCTTACTGTAAACACATAATGTTTGAAATAAGTACCTTTTCTAATATTGTATAATGAAGGTGTCTGTTTGCCATATAGCAGATTATAATGTGTTGAAGAGAAAACACATTAAAAGAAAGAGAAATGTAAAGATGCAACTGTAAAAAAAGATAAACACCAATAGCCATGTTTGTTTGTTTGACTGAAAATTACTGTAATTTATTTTCATATTATGAGACTGACCCGCCATAGTTGCCATATACACAATGTAATTTCTCTCATTTTAAACCAATTTTCTCTGTATTACTTTTAAATATACAATGTTATACTGTAGTCATTAATTTCAATTAAACCAATTTAAAGGAGACATCCTGAAGGATTGTATTTTACACTTTGTTTCTACTTGCAGATTGCTGTGAAAATCAAATCAAATTTGACTTGTCACGTACACAGTTTACAGCATATATGAAAGGTGGAGTGAAATGCGTACGTGCAAGGCTAGCTCCCTCAACGTTGCAGTATAATAATCAATAATGAAAAAGTCTAATCAAACATAAGTAATTAGACGAAGGTAGGATGCAGCCTACAGTATAAGAAGGTCTTAAGACTTGTAAAGGGGTATTGCAATACGGCACTGTCATAACTCTTCTGTCTTTGCAGGTGGTTCGCTTAGCAAGTGCCCTCTCTAGATCCCTGTCAGTCTACCCTTATGGAAAAACCACATGCTGTTTTTGGAGCACTTCACATGTGATGATATTTCACATGACGTTTCACGTGGATTTTCACAACCTTTCAGATGTGGATTTCAATTTTCACATGAAATTTCACAGGTGATGCCCTGCAAACAAAAATGTGTCATTGTGATTCACAGTGCTTTTAACAGTGTTTTCAACTTACATATTTAACACACTTTGACATACATGACTACATTGTGTATGTTTATTTATACATTAATCATTATTCAACATGTCCTTACCTAAGATTTGAACTCACAACCATTCCGATCTTTCTGCTACGTCACCAGTAGTTGATTTCACCTGTATTCCTACACTTTGGATTTCAAAGTAAATTTCAGCTTTATTCAAATTTATACACATTTAAGGAAAACTATTATATTTCTGATAGTTATACGGTACATTACTACAGTAATAGGATACTTACTGTATTAGTGTTTTGCTATTTATTTACTTTCAATCTCAATGCATTTGGGTACTTTTTGATATGTCCTGCAAATTAAGAGCCTCATTTGCAATTACATTTAAACCTATAGGATACTTTAGATGCGGTTATGGCACAAACCTTTTTTTTTAAATCACTCTCATTTGATGGTAAGTTACCGGCTACTGAGTTGCGGTGAAAACAGTGGAAACATATGTTAATGTATTTCTACAGCTGCACTGTATTTTCTCAGTCAATACACAACAATGAACTATATTCAGGAAGTACACAGAAATTCTAATTCTAATTCAATTATTTCAATAGCGGAAAGTTAAGAATCATAATTTGGTTTAACTTTTTGAATTGACTGGAACTTAAATGGAATTGACCTCAGCATTGGTTGGCACACTTGTGATGCTATCACACCCGGGAGTTGAACTACCTCTTACATGACAGCAACCTTAATTTCCTGCTTCGCCTCCAGGTATGTGGCCATGACCGAGATCGGTCACAGATTTATTGGCAAGAATACATTCCTGTACTTTACTAATCAAATCAATAATTGTGTGACTATCTGACAACACCAACTAAAAAGTAGCAGTGCTCAGGGACACGACATTAAGGCCTAGATTAAATCAGATCAAGCATAAACACGTGAAAGCCGACACCTGCATAGCTGGTGTTTTGGTGGTATCGCAGGTTTAACTGCGTTAGAGCTGTCAAATGGTTGAGCAGCTGCTCGTGTGGTCATTGTCACAAAGCCACAGCCATCCTACTCTCGTTTGAAGCTCAGAACAAGAAAGTGTAGGCTGTATAGAAATAATGACACTCAAATTGAAAATGATTAAAGCAAATAAGAATTTCTATCGGCCTTATTGGGGTGTAGATTACATATCACATTCCAATGTTCCAAATAGTAAACAAGGCTGCATGGGATTCCTCTTAATGCAGCTCCGTATAGCCGATGGCTATTTCTACTTCAGATATAATGACGGGAGACGGTTGTGGATTTGACAGCTCTAACGCAGTTTCACCTCCAAAATGATACTAATTTCCTTCTAGTAATTACCAGTTGGAGGGCCGCTCAAGTGGATTTTTCCCACTTCCCACTTGGTTACGAATGTAGCATTAGGTACAATTGTTACTGCACTTTGAAACATCGGTGCAGGCAATGTGCTGGTGGGGGCTCATTAGCATATTTGGGGGCATGGTCTAAAATGTATTTGTGCCAAACGTCACTGGAAATGTTGTAGCTGTTTAAGTGGTTTTATCATTATGTTGTTTAAAGTAGAGCACCTCTTTTGACATTGTCAGTACTGCAGTTTTTTTTTTTATAAGAACTTGTGACAATCAAGAGCCGCACTATTAAGAGGTTACTGTGCATTTTCCAGTAGCTCAATGGCAGCTGGTTCACAGGAAGTTCATGTTTAATTTTAAATCATTTACTGTCAACTATACTGAACAAAAATACAAATGCAACATGTTCCATGAGATGAAATAAAAGATCCCAGAAATTGTCTAATGTTGTGCACAAATTTGTTTACATTCCTGTTAGTGAGCATTTATCCTTCGCTAAAATAATCCATCCACCTGGCAGGTGTGGCATATCAAGAAGCTGATTAAACAGCATGACCATTACACAGGTTCACCTTGTGCTGGGGACAATAAAAGGCCTCTCTAAAACATGCAGTTTTGTCACACAACACAATGCCAAAGATATCTCAGGTTTTGAGGGAGAGTGTAATTGGCATGCTGACTGTAGGAATGTCTACCAGCGCTATTGCCAGATAATTTGTCAGTACGTCCAACTGGCCTCACAACCATGCCAGCCCAGGACCTCCACATCCAGCTTCTTCACCTGCAGGATCATCTGAGACCAGCCAGTCTGGCTATTTTAACAAATGTGTGCTCATCGTCCTCACCTGTATCTTGACTTGACTGCAGTTCAGTATCGGAACCGACTTCAGTGGGCAAATGTCACCTTCGATGGCCACTGGCACGATGGGGAACTGTGCTCTTCACGTATGAATCCCCATTTCAACTGTACCGGGCAGATGGCAGACAGTGTGTATGGGGTCGTGTGGGCGAGCGGTTTGCTGATGTCAATGTTGTGAACAGAGTGGCTGTAACGGCTGTCTGTAAGAGGGAACCAAGGTGCAGCAGAGGATGTGTTCATCATTAGAATTTTAATTACAAAAAAACAAGAGAACACTACAAAATGAACAAAAACGACAGCAAACAGTCCTGTTAGGAAAAATAATCTAAACAGAAACAATTACCCACAAAACCCAAAGGAAAAACATGCTCCTTATGTGTGACTCCCAATCAGCAGCAACGAGCTTCAGCTGTGCCTGATTGGGAGCCACACACATGGCCCAAAACAAAGAAATACCAAAACATAGAAAAAGGAACATAGAACGCCCACCCAATGTAACACCCTGGCCTAACCAAAATAAAGAACAAAAAACCCCTCTCTATGGCCAGGGCGTTACAGTACCCCCCCCCCCCCCCCAAACGTGCGGACTCCGGCCGCAAAACCTGACTCTGAAGGGGAGGGTCCGGGTGGGCCTTCTTACGGCGGCGGCTCAGGTGCGGGACGTGGCCTCTACTCCACCCTTGACGTCGCCCTCTTATGTGGCGCACCTGGCCGTGCCGAAGGTCTGGTGGGCGACGCTGACTGCGCCCGGCTG
This sequence comes from Salmo salar, assembly GCF_965601325.2. Taxonomy (NCBI): domain Eukaryota; kingdom Metazoa; phylum Chordata; class Actinopteri; order Salmoniformes; family Salmonidae; genus Salmo; species Salmo salar. The sequence continues at coordinate 18,326,572 of NC_138319.1, read as the reverse complement.
GCGGGCGACGCCGACTGCGCCCGGCTGGCGGGCGGCGATGGCTGCGCCCGGCTGGCGGGCGACCCTGGTTGCGCCCGGCTGGCAGGCGACCCTGGTTGCGCCCGGCTGGCGGGCGGCGATGGTTGCGCCCGGCTGGCGGGCGGCGATGGCTGCGCCTGGCTGGCGGGCGACCCTGGCTGCGCCCGGCTGGCGGGCGACCCTGGCTGGCGGGCGTCCCTGGCGGCGCCCGGCTGGCGGGCGTCCCTGGCGGCGCCCGGCTGGCGGGCGTCCCTGGCGGCTCCGACGGCACTGACCCAGGATTCACCAGGCTGGGGAGACATGATGGATGCCTGGCCCTGGGCACAGGCACAGGACTCACCAGGCTGGGGAGACAGGACAGAGGCCTGGCCCTAGGCGTAGGCACAGGACTCACCGGGCTGGCGGGCGTCCCTGGCCACCCTGGCAGTTCAGGGCAGTCTGGCCACTCTGGCAGTTCAGCGCAGTCTGGCCACTCCGGCAGTTCAGCGCAGTCTGGCCACTCCGGCAGTTCAGCGCAGTCTGACCTCTCCGGCAGTTGAGCGCAGTCTGACCTCTCCGGCAGTTCAGCGCAGTCTGACCTCTCTGGCGACTGTTGACTGGCGGGCAGCTCTGACGACTGTTGACTGGCGGGCAGCTCTGACGACTGTTGACTGGCGGGCAGCTCTGACGACTGTTGACTGGCGGGCAGCTCTGACGACTGTTGACTGGCGGGCAGCTCTGACGACTGTTGACTGGCGGGCAGATCTGACGACTGTTGACTGGTGGGCAGCTCTGGACAGGTGAGACCCACTGGAGGCCTAGTCCTGGGAGGTGGCACAGGATGGACCAGGATGGGGAGACCCACTGGAGGCCTGGTCCTGGGAGGTGGCACAGGATGGACCAGGATGGGGAGACCCACTGGAGGCCTGGTCCGAGGAGGAGGCACAGGATAAACCGGGCTGTGGGGGAGCACTGGAGTTCTGGTACGGACACTCTTTACCCATACTCCAGGCTGAATGCCCACTTTGGCCCGGCACGGGCGGAGAGCAGGCATTGGGCGAACTGGACCCTCCCAGCGCTCTGGAGACACAGTGCGCAACGCCGGCGCAGGATAACCTGGACCGAGGAGGCGCACTGGAGACCAGACGCGCTGAGCTGGCACCATCCGCCCTGGCTCGATGCCTGCACTCGCATGGCACTTGCGGGCGGCTGGTATGTAGCGCACCGGGCTTTGAACGCGCACTGGGGACACCGTGCGCTCCACAGCATAACACGGTGTCTTACCAGTACCACGCTGCTTCCGGTAAGCACGGGGAGTTGGCTTAGGTCTACCACCTGACTCCGCCAATCTCCCCGTGTGCCCCCCCCCCAAAAAAATTGTGGGGCTGCCTCCCGTGTCCGTTGCGCTCCCTTTCCTCATACCAGCGCCTCTCAGCTCTCGCCGCCTCGATCTCCCACTGCGGGCGGCGAAAAATCCCCAGCTTGAGCCCATGGTCCTTTCCCGTCCAGGATTTCCTCCCAAGTCCATGACTCCAGATAGCTTCTCTCCTGGTGCCTCTCCTTGTGCTGCTCCTTCCTCTGCTGCTTGGTCCGTTGTTGGTGGGTAATTCTGTAACGGCTGTCTGTAAGAGGGAACCAAGGTGCAGCAGAGGATGTGTTCATCATTAGAATTTTAATACAAAAAAACAAGAGAACACTACAAAATGAACAAAAACGACAGCAAACAGTCCTGTTAGGAAAAATACTCTAAACAGAAACAATTACCCACAAAACCAAAAGGAAAAACATGCTCCTTATGTGTGACTCTCAATCAGCAGCAACGAGCTTCAGCTGTGCCTGATTGGGAGCCACACACATGGCCCAAAACAAAGAAATACCAAAACATAGAAAAAGGAACATAGAACGCCCACCCAATGTAACACCCTGGCCTAACCAAAATAAAGAACAAAAAACCCCTCTCTATGGCCAGGGCGTTACAGTGGCTGAATGATGGTTGTGGGGTTATTGTATTGGCAAGGATAAACTACGGACAACGAATAGAACTGCGTTTTAATTATGGGTATTTAAATGCACAGATATACCGTGACGAGATCCTGAATCGTGCTGAGATCCTGAATTGTCGTGCCATTCATCCGTCGCCATCACCTCATGTTTCAGCATGATAATGCACAGCCCCATGTCGCAAGGATATGTACACAATTCCTGGAAGCTGAAAATGTCCCAGTTCTTCCATGTCCTGCATACACACCAGACACGTCACCCATTGAGCATGTTTGGAATACTCTGGATCGATGTATACCACATCGTTTTCCAGTTCCCGCCAATATCAAGCAACTGTGCACAGCCACTGAAGAGGTGCATGAGGCAAATGGTGGTCACACCAGATACTGGCTGGTTTTCTGATCCACACTCCTACCTTTTTTTTAAACTATCTGTGACGAACAGATGCAGATCTGTAATCCCAGTGATGTGAAGTCCATAGATTAGGGCCTATTGAATTAATTTATTTCAATTGACTGATTTCCTTATATGAACTGTAACTCAGTAAAATCTTAGAAATTGTTGCACGTTGCGTTTATATTTTTGTTTAGAATACAGTAGTTACAAGTGGATTATTGTAAAATTCACAGTGAGTTACTGTAGCTAATCCATTGCACTCACTGACCTGATGGTCTGGTAGGAAAGCGAGTAGTACAATTACATTGTTACTAGCTATTAGTGATGGGTCGTTCGCGAACGAGTCAGCTCTAAGAGCCGGTTCTTGTAGGTGAATGTTGGGAGACTGCTCTCATATCAGAAGAGCCAATTCTATTTATAAAAATGCAAAAAATTAAGATATAAATAATCAAAAGATTTAAATTAATAGAATTAACTCATTTAAAGAATGAAGAAAAAAAAGTATAGGCGTAAATGCTCAAGGGCACACATTTGTTCTGACTGTCTGCTCAGACTAACAGCCTCACCTGTTGTTCATGTCAATCAGACACGCAGTGTCAACCAATGAATCAAAGATGCGTGAGGGAGGGCCGAGCCAACTCACTCACAGTCACACACTTAGCAGCCGAGGAGAGAGAGGAAGGACAGCTGTGAAGACAACAGCTGGAAAATGAGGCAGAAGCACAGTAGCATTTGGATGCATTTTAATAATGTAGATAATGTTGGAGCACAGTGTAGAATTTGCCAAAACAAAATCTCATATAAAGCTGGTTCTACGCACAACCTACACCGGCCTATGCGAACTGTGCACCCAACTAGTGATAGTGGTGGAGCCATCCACTCAGTCAAGTAGGCCTACTCCGTGACCCACAGCAGCGCAGTCTTCTATGGACCAGTTTATGCCAAAGTCTATGTCTGTAGCAAAACAAGGCCGAATTGATATTGCATTGTCTAAAATGATTGCCACCGATTTCCAGCCATTTTTGATCGTGGAGGACAGAGGTTTTAGAAATTATTGCAATAGTCTAAATCCAATGTACACAATTTCAAGCAGGAAAACCCTTTCAAAATCACTTATTCCACAACTGTACGAGAGCACACAGGCTTCAGTGTGGGAAAGAGTCCAAAAAGCTACTGCAGTTTGCCTTACCACTGACTGCTGGACATCAAGGGTAACCCCTTCTTACATGTCGGTTACATGTCACTTCATTGAAGATTTTTCGATATCTAGCTGTCTTCTGGACTGCTTTGAGTTCAGCGACAGACACACCTCAGAGAACTTGGCAGAGGAACTGTTGAGAGTGGCCAGACAATGGCAAGTAGATGGAAAAGTGGTCTGTTGTGTTAGCGACAATGCAGCTAACATAACCAAAGCCATGAACATTTTAAAATGGACCCATCATCCATGTCTTGCCCACACAATCAACCTGATTGTAAGAGATCCTCTGAAGGTGATGAAGCCCACTGTGGACAAAGTGAAAGCAGCTGTGGAATACTTCCACAGGAGCACATTAGGTGCTGAAAAACTAAAGTCTACACAACGCCAGATGGGGATGCCTGAGCTGAGGCCTAAACAAGACTGTACTACAAGGTGGAATTCAACATTTTATATGTTGAAGCAGTTTCTTGAGTCAAAGGATGCCATCATCTCTACCCTGGCCATTGTCAATGACCTGTTGATGCTCTGACCCAAGAGGAATGGGAGGTGGTGGAGGAGGTGTGCAGAGTCCTGGAACCCTTTGAGCAGGTCACTTTGGAGATCAGTGGAGAGAGGTACAGAAAGCAGTTATTACTACATCATTATTTAATCCAGTTTATATATGTATAGGAGCAGTAGATGAGAATGTAAACTCAGGTAAATAGAAACGTCCTCTCACTGTCAACTGCGTTTATTTTCAGCAAACTTAACATGTGTAAATATTTGTATGAACATAACAAGATTCAACAACTGAGACATAAACTGAACAAGTTCCACAGACATGTGACTAACAAAAATTTTATAATTTGTCCCTGAACAAAGGGGGGGTCAGTATCTGTCAGTATCTGGTGTGGCCACCAGCTGCATTAAATACTGCAGTGCATTCCGTCATGGACTGCACCAGATTTGCCAGTTCTTATTGTGAGATGTTACCCCACTCTTCCACCAAGGCACCTGCAAGTTCCCGGATATTTCTGGGGGGAATGGCCCTCAGAAAGCCCTCACCCTCCGATCCAACAGGTCCCAGACGTGCTCAATGGGATTCAGATCCGGGCTCTTTGCTGGCCATTGCAGAACACTGACATTACTGCCTTGCAGGAAATCACACACAGAATGAGCAGTATGGCTGGTGGCATTGTCATGCTGGAGGGTCATGTCAGGATGAGCCTGCAGGAAGGGTACCACATGAGGGATGAGGATGTCTTCCCTGTAACGCACAGCATTTAGATTACCTGCAATGACAACAATCTCAGTCCGATGATGCTGTGACACACCGCCCCAGACCATGACGGACCCTTCACCTCCAAATCGATCCCGCTCCAGAGTACAGGCCTCGGTGTAACGCTCATTCCTTTGACGATAAACGCGAATCCGACCATCACCCCTGGTGAGACCAAACTGCGACTCGTCAGTAAAGAGCACTTTTTGTCAGTCCTGTCTGGTCCAGCGACGGTGGGTTTGTGCCCATAGGTGACGTTGTTGCCGGTGATGTCTGGTGAGGACCTGCCTTACAACAGGCCTACAAGCCCTCAGTCCAGCTTCTCTCAGCCTATTGCGGACAGTCTTAGCACTGATGGAGGGATTGTGCGTTCCTGGTGTAACTCGGGCAGTTGTTGTTGCCATCCTGTACCTGTCCCACAGGTGTGATGTTCGGATGTACCGATCCTGTGCAGGTGTTGTTACACGTGGTCTGCCACTGCGAGGACGATCAGCTGTCAGTCCTGTCTCCCTGTAATGCTGCCATAGGCGTCTCACAGTATGGACATTGCAATTTATTGCCCTGGCCACATTTGCAGTCCTCATGCCTCCTTGCAGCATGCCTAAGGCACGTTCACACAGATGAGCAGGGACCCTGGACATCTTTCTTTTGGTGTTTTTTAGCGTCAGTAGAACGGCCTCTTCAGTGTCCTAAGTTTTCATAACTGTGACCTTAATTGTCTACCGTCTGTAAGCTGTTAGTGTCTTAACGACCGTTCCACAGGTGCATGTTCATTAATTGTTTATGGTTCATTGAACAAGCATGGGAAACAGTGTTTAAACCCTTTACAATGAAGATCTATTAAGTTATTTGGATTTTTACACATTATCTTTGAAAGACAGGGTCCTGAAAAAGGGACGTTTCTTTTTATGCTGAATTTAGTATCATTAGACAAAACATGAACCTGAACTAACTGTTGTCTCCTTTCAGCTGTGTGACAGCCTCAAAAATCATACTCCTGTGTAAGGGTCTGCAGGGAATCACAGCCAGCCGCCAGAGAGAAGCAAATGTAACCACAGGACATGTGACAGAGTTGATGGACACCCTATGTTCATCAATGGACAGAAAGTTCCACAGAATGGAATATAATTTATACGCACTTTGTTTATATACATGAAAAAGTTATCCTTTAAATGCAAATGTTTAATAGCATTCTTTTTCATAACAAACCAATGCATTTTCAAATACATTGTGGTTAAGGTAGAGTATGATTTCATTTAATAATTCAATTAGAATTGTTTTAACACCAATCATAGTCAAACTGTCGCAAACTGTTTGACTTGAAAAAATACAAAACTTTTTTTTAAAAGAGCCATTTGGGAGCGGAAAAAGACGGTTATTTTTGGTAAGCTGAGCCGAACGAGCCGGCTCACTGAAAAGAGCCTGAATGTCCATCACTACTAGCTATAAATGAATTATTTTATATTTTATGGTTATTTGGTGTCAGATAAAGAAATGTCAGCTTTTAACAAGGCTGCAGAATGTTTGAAATGATTATGAACAGACCAGATTAACTGGGATGACATTCCCTATTATGGGAGACCAAAAAGAAATTGCTGGAAGCCACGCGAATAAGCCACGCCTGCAATCTTCTGATAGGCTGCCGCTGTTATAGTGTGCTGCCATTCAGTAACCAATGTGCATGTTGCCAACAGAGGAGTCAGAGAAGGTTCAGTAGGTTACTGGCAAGATTGCTAATGGCCGCAAGTGTCCCATAGGTTACTGACATTTTGCATCTCTTTCACGCTCACAGAATCTGGTGTTGTAGCTGCACTGTAGCAGGACATTTCAGATTTCTAGCGGCCAAGAGTTTGAGTTCACATCCCATTTGAGGCTGTGTGATCACAGTACAAATGTATACAAGATTTTTAACACTTATTGAAATTCTAATACAGCCGCATACTGTAATTTTATAGAAAACACCTTTAAGTTGGGCCTCCCGAGTGGCGCAGCATTCTAAGGCACTGCATCGCAGTGCTTGAGGCGTCACTACAGACTGGGAGACCCATGAGGCGGCGCACAATTGGCCCAGCGTCGTTCGGGCTAGGGGAGGGTTTGTCCGGCCGGGATGTCCTTGTCCCATCGTGCTCTCCCGACTCCTTGTGGCGGGCCGGGCGCCTGCAAGCTGACCTCGGTTGCCAGTTGTACGGTATTTCCTCCGACACGTTGGTGCAGCTGGCTTCCGGGTTAAGCGAGCAGTGTGTCAAGAAGCAGTGAGGCTTGGCAAGGTTGTGTTTCCGAGGACGCATGGCTCTCGACCTTTGCCTCTCCCGAGTCCGTACCGTAGTTGCAGAGATGGGACAAGACTGTAACTACCGATTGGATACCACGAAAAAGGGGTAAAAGTAAAAAAAATAAAACCACCTTCATGTTGTTGTGTACATTTACTTTATTTTTACTGCAACTTTAGGTGAAGTGCAGAAATGTATTCTTGAGCCTCCCGAGTGGCGCAGTGGTCTAAGGCACTGCCTTGCTGTGCTACTAGAGATTATGTGTTCGAGTCCAGGCTCTGCCACGACCGGGAGACCCATGGAGTGGCGCACAATTGGCCCAGCGTCGTCCGGGTTAGGGGAGGGTTTGGCAGTCAGGATTGTCCCATCGTGCCCTAGCGACTCCTGTGGCAGGCCCGGCGCAATGCATGCTGACACGGTTGCCAGGTGTACGGTGTTTCCTCTGACACATTGGTGCGGCTGGCTTCCAGGTTAAGCGAGCATTGTTTCAAGAAGCAGTGCGGCTTGGCTGGGTTGTGTTTCAGAGGATGCATGGCTCTCAACCTTCGCCTCTCCCGAGTCCATACAGGAGTTGCCGCGATTGGACAAGACTGTAACCACCAATTGGGGAAAAAAGAGGGAAAACAATTAAATACATTAAAAAAAAAAAAGATTATTCTTGCCAATCTCCATAATGTCCACAGACCTGGTGACACAGCAGGAACTTCCAGTAGCTAGCAACCAAGAGGTTGTGAGTTCAAATCTCCAGAGCGGTTCATTCCCAAATTACAGCAATACTGTCCATTAACAGCAAAATGTTGCTGTAAAAAATGCATTAACTCGTTTTTGATTTACCATATTTTCACCACAACTAGACAAAAGCTTCCAGGGAACCATGACATAACATTCTAAGTACGTCCTTGGGGACACCCCTGGAACAAAACGGGAACTAGACAAAACCTGCAGGGGACCATGACTGTGTAAATTGAATTAATGTCAATTATGCCTTACAAAGTAAAATATTCTAAATGCTGGGTTTTCACATGTGCTCAAATGTCACGTGTAGTGTCATGATATCACATATTGACATTTTGCATCCCATTTCACGAGATCGTGTTTTCACGTGCTAAAATGTTGTCACGTAGTTTTATGTTTTCACATGTTGCTTTACATATCGTCACATGTTATCACATTAACTTCACATGAGATCACACAAGATCACGTGTTCACATGTGAAATTCATGTTTTTTCTGTAATGGTATCACTCTGTTTCTCGGTCTCTCTCTTTCACCCACAAACACACTCTGTCTGTCTGTTTCTCTGTCTCTGTCAATGCAGTCTGCAGCAGACATCCCAGGATGAATTCTTCTTCCTAGACCACTGATCACCAATTTTCTCATTGCCAGCCCAACATAAGACCAGGCAGAGACTGTCCCAAATGGCACCCTATTATTTCAAACACAAAGTCTCACCACAAACAACACACGTGCCAGCCTGGTGCCTTTCCACAATCTTCCAAGGATCTCAGTCCACCCACATAAAGATGCATGGCATTGGCAAGCAATTAGGCTGGTGACATCTGTTTCCCACTTATGCATAAGCATGTGCAAAACATTTGTAGGTTACAGGACAGGAGGAGTGCGCACCAGCGCATTTTACGAACTAACTATGCTAATCATGCCCCGGACAATCTTTCAACTAGCACAATAGTGTAGGCCTAGCCTACAGTCAGTACAGCTGCGCTCTGTCCAGTTTCTCAGTTTCTCACATCTGTCTTCTTTCCGGACCTTTAAATACAGCGAGATGGGTAAACAATCTGGAGGAGGGACCCACTCATCCACTGATACCACTCTCAGCCAATGAGCGAAAGATCCCCAATCACTGTCAAGTAACTATCTTTGCCATTGGCTTGGAGCATGAAGCGGTCGCTAGGGAGCCACTCAAGCGTCGCGCTGAGCATGGTCCGGTGCTACTGTGTAGTAAACCAAGTAGAGCGAAGCGCAGCGCGAGAGTACCTGCTACTTTCCACTTGCTACTTTCCACTATGCGCGGTGCGGTGAAGCAAACTCACCGCTCTTGACGCCCCTACAGTATATCTGGTGCGGTAATCTCTCTCTGTGTGCACTTGGCTACAGTTGTAGTTCTTAAAGGTGTTTGAATTCGACTCTCGTATAGGCTACCTTTTTTATTGAATGTATGGGATTGCCCCAACGTTGATTTTCAAATCATTAACGTTTAATGCAAGACGTATAGTTTCTTCATGGCGTCTCAACAGCAGTCAAGAATTCAGTCGTATCTGGAGAAAAATAAAATTGGACCGCTGTTTGAGGTTAGTGCATTAATCATTTCAACTAGCGTATTTCACCTGTGCATGGCATTGAATGGGACACGCATGTTTGGCTGCAAGCCTGCAATTTATCAGCATCATAAGGCTATGCTTGGTTTCAATGTAGAAACTTAGATTGATTAAATAGCCTACATGAAAGCGCATACTATTAAATATAAAAACTAGCTTATACATGTATGGAAATTACAAGACCCTCTCCCTGCATTGAATTGGGAAATACAGAGAGCGCACAGACAGCGCACCCCTTTCTACCCGATAACGATCATCATCACAGATTCGATCTGCCTGCAACATTGTAGAACGAAACCCACTCTCTGTAAATGTAGCTATTGGAAAATATCATTATACGGTCGCCAGTAGGGGTTGTCTTGTCGCATACTTTTTCCTGGCTACCAAGCATGTATGTCCTGGTCGTATGCATCCACCCCCCTATGATTAGAAAGAGAGAGATGTTTCTGAAAGGTCCCGACGGGTTTAGAGGCAGCACAAAGTGGGCAATATCATTCTGTGGAGCTCTAGGTAAAAGCGGTCGGGGTAAACTGAGGTAACACACTGACACTGTGCTTGGAGGTTCGGCACAAATGTTCACTGAAGAGAAGCAAAAATGCTTTTTTTTTTTTTTTATAGACAAATGCACTATTAAAAGTGAGACATAGTCTAATAGAATGGAAGGGTACATTATTAGGTAAAAAAAAATGTAAATCATCTCACTCATCCTTCATCACAAAATGATCATTGCGTTTCACCTGCTACAGTAATGTTTGACTTGAGATCATTGCCTGTTCTACAGTCCGATCATATTAAAATAGTGTACTGCATCTATATGGCTGTTTGGCTGGAGAGTGTTGTACGGTACCAAGCTACCTTTCTGTTTGTGTAGGGAGTTAATGTAGGTGCTATCGTACAGTATATAGGCTTCACTGCCATGATGACAGTTTAACAATAGCCTAGCTGAGTTGATACATGCAGATGTGCAGAATAAAGAGATAATTGCTGCAAGGCATCTGCCTGTAGGGGTATTGATTTAAGTGTGTGGGAAGTTTTACATGTCTGTGGGAATCTGTTGTCTTCAGGTTTTCATTGGTGTCTGTTTGAATGTTGTGTATCAGTCTGAGTTAATGACAGTATTGACTACCACAGCTATACAGCTACAGATACAATTGTACAGTAGCGCATATAGACTACCCACTAGGCAAAACTGGTTGAATCGACATTGTTTCTATGCCATTTCAACCAAAAAATTCAATGTGATGAATTTTCACCCAACTTTTTAACTAAATCCAATGACATGGTGAAATGTTTTGTTGATTTCACGTTAGTCGACAACTCAACCAAAATGAAATCAAAATGACGTCTGTGCCCAGTCGGTAGCAGCATAATAACTGGTTTTATTCTGGTGGAATCCTCCTTTAAATGTATCAGTCTGAGTTACATAATGACAGTTGTGCCTGCCACACCCCATCATGTTGGTATGATAAAAGGGTCAGTCATGCTTGTTGCATCCCAAATGGAGCCCTATGTACCAGAGATGGTGCCATTTGGGACACATTGGCTGTTTCTCTAGACTGTGTTGGTATGATATCCCAGCTAAAAGAGTCAGTCATGCTTGCTTGCATCCCAAATAGAACCCTATGTCGCGGATATGGTGCCATTTGGGACACATCGGCTGTTTCTCTAGACTGTGTTGGTATGATATCCCAGCTAGAAGAGTCCGTCCTTCTGGTTGTGTAGACGCTAGAGTCATATCTAATTAGAGGGTCAGATGGGGAGATTAACCCTCAGATGCTGGGGAGACGCCGACGCTGCACAAACACAGACTGTTTCTCCCGAGGCTCCTCCACACACACACATACACCATCTGTGGTAACTAAACTGATTGTGTGTTGTGTTGCGTCGGGACATGTTTTTGTGGGAGGTTAAGAGAGAGAGCGAGAGAAAGAGAGAGAGCGAGAGAAAGTGATACAGATAGAGAGAGACGTAGAAAGACAGAATGAGAGACAGAGAGCAATGCTTGAGTGTGTGTGCAAGTATGTATATCTGTGTGTGGTGGTTGTACATGTACAGTGTTTGTGTGTGTGTGTGTGTGTGTGTGTGGTTCATACTTATGCTACTTGTGTTCATGGGCTGCTATAATGCTGACACATGTGACACATGCAGGTGTGCCACAAACTTCTGATCAGGTCATCCTTTCCACTGAGCTGCGAATTTAGCAACACACACACACACACACACACACACACACACACACACACACACACACACACACACACACACACACACACACACACACACACACACACACACACACACACATCATGTTAATCAGTGCTGGCTAGTATCAAAGAGTGGCCCGGGCCAGCACAGTGAACAGCTGCTAAGGTAGCGACTATAGCTCTGTACACTCACATCACTGCTCCCTGCTAACGTGACTATACAGCTATAAACTCACATCACTGCTCCCTGCTAGCGTGACTATAGAGCTATAAACTCACATCACTGCTCCCTGCTAGTGTTACTATACAGCTATAAACTCAGATCACTGTTCCCTGCTAGTGTTACTATACAGCTATAAACTCACATCACTGCTCCCTGCTAGTGTTACTATAGAGCTATAAACTCACATCACTGCTCCCTGCTAGCGTGACTATAGAGCTATAAACTCACATCACTGCTCCCTGCTAGTGTTACTATAGAGCTATAAACTCACATCACTGCTCCCTGCTAGTGTTACTATAGAGCTATAAACTCACATCACTGCTCCCTGCTAGTGTTACTATAGAGCTATAAACTCACATCACTGCTCCCTGCTAGTGTTACTATAGAGCTATAAACTCACATCACTGCTCCCTGCTAGCGTGACTATAGAGCTATAAACTCACATCACTGCTCCCTGCTAGCGTGACTATAGAGCTATAAACTCACATCACTGCTCCCTGCTAGCGTGACTATAGAGCTATAAACTCACATCACTGCTCCCTGCTAGCATGACTATAGAGCTATAAACTCACATCACTGCTCCCTGCTAGCGTGACTATAGAGCTATAAACTCAGATCACTGCTCCCTGCTAGTGTTACTATACAGCTATAAACTCACATCACTGCTCCCTGCTAGCGTGACTATAGAGCTATAAACTCAGATCACTGCTCCCGCTAGTGTTACTATAGAGCTATAAACTCAGATCACTGCTCCCTGCTAGCGTGACTATACAGCCATAAACTCACATCACTGCTCCCTGCTAGGGTAACTATACAGCTATAAACTCACATCACTGCTCCCTGCTAGTGTTACTATAGAGCTATAAACTCACATCACTGCTCCCTGCTAGTGTTACTATAGAGCTATAAACTCACATCACTGCTCCCTGCTAGCGTTACTATACAGCTATAAACTCAGATCACTGCTCCCTGCTAGCGTGACTATACAGCCATAAACTCACATCACTGCTCCCTGCTAGCGTGACTATACAGCTATAAACTCACATCACTGCTCCCTGCTAGTGTGACTATAGAGCTATAAACTCACATCACTGCTCCCTGCTAGTGTTACTATAGAGCTATAAACTCACATCACTGCTCCCTGCTAGCGTGACTATACAGCCATAAACTCACATCACTGCTCCCTGCTAGCGTGACTATAGAGCTATAAACTCACATCACTGCTCCCTGCTAGCGTGACTATACAGCTATAAACTCACATCACTGCTCCCTGCTAGCGTGACTATACAGCTATAAACTCACATCACTGCTCCCTGCTAGTGTTACTATAGAGCTATAAACTCACATCACTGCTCCCTGCTAGTGTTACTATAGAGCTATAAACTCACATCACTGCTCCCTGCTAGCGTTACTATACAGCTATAAACTCAGATCACTGCTCCCTGCTAGCGTGACTATACAGCCATAAACTCACATCACTGCTCCCTGCTAGCGTGACTATACAGCTATAAACTCACATCACTGCTCCCTGCTAGTGTTACTATAGAGCTATAAACTCACATCACTGCTCCCTGCTAGTGTTACTATAGAGCTATAAACTCACATCACTGCTCCCTGCTAGCGTTACTATACAGCTATAAACTCAGATCACTGCTCCCTGCTAGTGTTACTATACAGCTATAAACTCACATCACTGCTCCCTGCTAGCGTGACTATACAGCTATAAACTCACATCACTGCTCCCTGCGAGCATAGCGACTATAAAGCTGTTAACTCACATCACTACTCCCTGCTGGTGTGGCAACAATAGACCTGTAAACTCACATCACTGCTCCCTGCGAGCATAGCGACTATAGAGCTGTTAACTCACATCACTGCTCCCTGCGAGCATAGCGACTATAGAGCTGTTAACTCACATCACTACTCCCTGCTGGTGTGGCAACAATAGACCTGTAAACTCACGTCACTGCTCCCTGCTAGCGTAGGGACTATAGAGCTGTACACTTACATCAATTCTGACTGCTAGAGTAGCGACTATTGCACTGTACACTCACAACAATTCTCACTGTTAGCTTAGCAACTATAGCTCTGTACACTCACATCACTGCTCCCTGCTAGCGTAGCGACTCTAGCGCTGTACACTCACATCACTGCTACAACTCACATCAATTCTAACTGCTAGCGTAGCGACTATAGCGCTGTAGACACATCTCTGCTCCCTGCTAGCATAGCAACTAAACCACTGTACACTCACAACACTGCTCTCCGCTAGCGTAGCGAGTATAGCGCTGTACACTCACATCAGTGCTCCCTGCTAGCATAGTGAATATAGAGCTGTACACTCACATCAATTCTGATTGCTAACGTAGCATCTGTAGCACTGTACCCTCACATCACTGCTCCCTGCTAGCGTAGTGACTATAGCCTGGTACACTCACATAAATTCTGACTGTTAGCCTAGATATTATAGCACTGGAATAACTGCTCCCTGCTAGCGTAGCGACTATAGCACTGTAGACTTACATCACTGCTCCCTGCTAGCGTAGCAACTATAGCGCTGTACACTGACATCACTGCTCTCTGCTAGTGTAGTGACTATAGACCTGTAGACTCACATCAATTCTGATTGCTAACGTAGCGACTATAGTGCTGTGCACTGACATCACTGCTCCCTGATGACTCCCTGCTCCCTAACTTCCTGACTGATGTCTTGAGATGTTGCTTCAATATATCCACATAATTTTCCTTCCTCATGATGCCATCTATTTTGTGATGTAAACCAGTCCCTCCTGCAGAAAAGCACACCCACAACATGCTGCTGCCACCCCATGCTTCACGGTTGGGATGGTGTTCTTTGGCTTGCAAGCCTCCCTCTTTTTCCTCCAAACATAACGATTTTCATTTTGGCCAAACAGTTCTATTTTTGTTTCATCAGACCAGAGGACATTTCTCCAAAAAGTCAGATTTTTGTCCCCATCTGCTGTTGCAAACCGTAGTTTGGCTTTTTTTATGGCGGTTTTGGAGTAGTGGCTTCTTCCTTGCTGAGTGGCCTTTCAGGTTATGTCGATATAGGACTCGTTTTACTGTGGATATAGATACTTTTGTACCTGTTTCCTCCAGCATCTTCACAAGGTCCTTTGTGTTGTTCTTGTATTGATTTGCACTTTTTGCACCAAAGTACGTTCATCTCTAGGAGACAGAACGCGTCTCCTTCCTGAGTGGTATGACGGCTGCGTGGTCCCATGGTGTTTATACTTGCATACTATTGTTTGTACAGATGAACGTGGTACCTTCAGGCGTTTGGATATTGCTCCCAAAGATGAATCAGACTTCCACATTTTTTTCTGAGGTCTTGGCTGATTTCTTTTGATTTTCCAATGATGTCAAGCAAAGAGGCACTGAGTTTGAAGGTAGGCCTTGAAATACATCCATATGTACACCTCCAATTGACTCAAATTATGTCAATTAGCCTATCAGAAGCTTCTAAAGCCATGACATCATTTTTTTGAATTTTCCAAGCTGTTTAAAGACACAGTCAACTTAGTGTATGTAAACTTCTGACCCACTGGAATTGTGATACAGTGAATTATAAGTGGAATAATCTGTCTGTAAACAATTGTTGGAAAAATTACTTGTGTCATTGTCAGGGATTTCGTCGTCAGACGATATGGTGAAATCATCGTCGGAAAAGGAGGACCAATATGCAGCAGAATTGTGTTGGCTCATCTTGAACATTTATTAGACTCAAAATGAACATACAAAATAACAAAACGAACTCACGATATAGACAGTCTTCTCAGGCTCACATACGCTAGACAAGAAACAATCTCCCACAAATGACAAACACAAACACACCCTAATATATGGGACTCTCAATCAAAGGCAAAGAGAAAACACCTGCCTTCAATTGAGAGTCCCAACCCCAATTAATCAACCATAGAAACACACTCACTAGACTCCATATAGAAATACATAAACATAGACCATAAACCAAAAACCCGGAAATACTAAATCAAACGGCCTTTTACCAAAACACCACCCCGAACCACATAAAACAAATACCCTCTGCCACGTCCTGACCAAACTACAATAACAATTAACCCTTATACTGGCCAGGACGTGACAGTCATGCACAAAGTAGATGTCCTAACCGACTTGCCAAAACTATTGTTTGTTAGCAAGAAATTTGTGGAGTGGTTGAAAAATACGTTTTAATGACTCCAACCTAAGTGTATGTAAACTTCCAACTTCAGCTGTACATTCTGACACTCGCATCAATTCTGACTTAGACAAACAGACCTGCCTGGCTGTCATTATGAGAGACACCCTCTCTCGGTCTCTTTGCATTTTTTCCTCTTTCTTCTTTATCTTTCGCTCTGTTTATCTCTCCCTTTACCTCTTCATCGCTGTTTCTTGGCTCTCTCGTTTTCTATTTCTCTATTTCTCTACACTCATTGCTGTCTCTCACTCTCTGTGACATGATGAGTGAGTATAGAGTTCATATGCAGTGAAAGGAAGACATGAAACCCAGCGTAGCTATCTGAAATGATTAAAGAGATGGGTATGTGTCTAGGTGTTTGCACCCTTAACGGAGTTGCCAACAACCGGATGCATCCGGTTTTCAAGGATACAGCTAATTCAATTTAGCTTCCTTTTCTCCTGAAAACCGGATGTGCAAACTCTGCTCAGGCGTTTATTTTGTGCCTGCTACGTTAGGTTAAGGTGTTTGTAGCTGATTCCCTTGAAAGCTGAGTTTGTAGCTGATTCCCAAACAGGCTTTTGTCATATGGATCCCCCAGTGTTCAGTAAAATGCATCGAAGACTGAGGCTGCGTACCAAAATGGCACCCTATTCAAATCAAATTTCATTGGTCACGTACACATATTTAGCAGATGTTATTGCGGGTGTTGCGAAATGCTTGTGTTCCTAGCTCCAACAGTGCAGTAGTATCTAACAATTCACAACAATACACACAAATCTAAAAGTAAAAGAATGGAATTAAGAAACACATAAATATTAGGGCTAGCAATGTCTGAGTGGCATTGACTAAAATACAGTATATACATATGAAATGAGTAAAACAGTATGTAAACATGATTAAAGTGACCAGTGATTCCATGTCTATGTACATAGGGCAGCAGCCTCTAAAGTGCAGTGTTGAGTAACTGTGTGGTAGCCGACTAGTGATCGCAATTTAACATTCTGAGAGCCTTGAGATAGAAGCAGGATGATGTTGGAGTGTACAGGCCGTGCCTCGGGTGGTTGATGTCCTTGATGATTGCGGGCGGTGCAGTTGCCGTACCAGGCGGTGATACAGCCCGACAGGATGCTCTCAATTGTACATCTGTAAAAGTTTGTGAGGGTCTAGGGGCCAATCCGAATTTCTTCAGCCTCCTGAGGCTCTGTGTGGGTGAAACATTTCAGACTGTCAGTGATGTGTACACTGAGGAACTTTAAGCTTTTCACCTTCTCCACTGCGGTCCCATTGATGTGAATAGAGAGGTGCTCTCTCTGTTGTCTCCTGAAGTGCACGATCAGCACCTTTGTTTTGTTGACTTTGAGGGAGAGGTTATTTTCCTGGCATCACTCCATCAGGGCCCTCACCTACTCCCTGTAGGCTGTCTCGCCATTGTTGGTAATCAGGCCTACTACTGTTGTGTCATCTGCAAACTTGATGATTGAGTTGGAGGCGTGCATGGCCACGCAGTCATGGGTGAAGAGGGAGTACAGGAGGGGGCTGTGCAGGTACCCTTGTGGAGCCCCTGTGTTGACGATTACTGTAGTGGAGGTGATGTTTTTTACCTTCACCACCTGGTGGTGGCTCATCAGTAAGTCCAGGACCAAGTTGCACAGGGCGGGGTTCAGACGCAGGGCCCCCGGGCTTAATGATGAGCTTGGAGGGTACTATGATGTTGAAGGCTGAGCTATAGTCAATGAACAGCTAAATGCCTTTTATGATCGCTTTGAGGCAAGCAACACTGAAGCATGCATGAGATCACCGGCTGTTCCGGACAACTGTGTGATCACGCTCTCCGTAGCTGATGTGAGCAAGACCTTTAAACAGGTCAACATTCACAAGGCTGCGGGGCCAGACGGATTACCAGGACGTTTACTCAGAGCATGCTCGGACCAACTGGCAAGTGTCTTCACTGACATTTTCAACCTCTCCCGAGTCTACAATCCCTACTTGTTTCAAGCAGACCACCATAGTCCCTGTGCCCAAGAAAGCGAAGGTAAACTGCCTAAATGACTATCGCCCCGTAGTACTCACGTCGGTAGCCATGAAGTGCTTTGAAAGGCTGGTCATGACTCACATCAACACCCTCATCCCAGAAACCCTAGACCCACTCCAATTCACATACCCCCCCTAACAGATCCACAGATGACACAATCTCAATCGCAACACTGCCCTTTCCCACCTGGACAAAAGGAACACCTATGTGAGATTGCTGTTCATTGACTACAGCTCAGCATTCATCTCTATAGTGCCCACAAAGCGCATCACTTTCTAAGGACCCTGGGACTAAACACCTCTCTCTGCAACTGGATCCTGGACTTCCTGACGGGCCACCCCAGGTGGTAATGGTAGGCAGCAACCCATCTGCCACGCTGGACTACAGGAAAAGGAGGACCAAACAGGCTCCCATTAATGTTGATGGGGCTGTAGTGGAGCGGGTCGAGAGTTTCAAGTTCCTTGGAGTCCACATCACCAACAAACAATCATGGTCCAAACACACCAAGACAGTCATGAAGAGTGCACGACAACACCTTTTCCCCCTCAAAAAGTTCTACAGCTGCACCATTTAGAGCATCCTGAGTGGTTATATCACCGCCTGGTATAGCAACTGCTTGGCATTCGACCATAAGGTGCTACAGAAGGTAGTGCGTACGGCCCAGTACATCACTGGGACCAAGCTTCCTGCCTATACTAGGTGGTGTCAGAGGAAGGCCCTAAAAATTGTCAAAGACTCCAGTCACCCAAGTCATAGACTTTTCTCTCTGCTACCGCACAGCAAGCGGTACCGGAGCGTCAAGTCTAGGTCCAAAAGGCTCCTTAACAGCTTCTAACCCCAAGCCATAAGACTACTGAACTATTAATCAAATGGCCACCGGGATATCTGCATTGATTGCGATTGCATCATCTGTGGATCTATTGGGGTGGTATGCAAATTGAAGTGGGTCTAGGGTGTCAGGTAAGGTGGAGGTGATAAGCTCATTAACTAGCCTCTCAAAGCACTTCATGATGACAGAAATGACTGCTACGGGGCGATAGTCATTTAGTTCAGTTACCTTTGCCGGGCCCGTAGGGCTCTGGTCCAAAGTAGCACTATTATATAGGCAATAGGGTGTGGCCATTCCACGATAATGGAATTACGCTGAGAATCCGATTGTTCACTTTAAAAGTGCAATGCAAACAAACACATCTGTAGACGTTGAAATCAAGGCCCGTCTGGACCGGCCCAAAAAACGACATCTGTGGACGTTGAAATCAAGGCCCGTCTGGACCGGCCCAAAAAACGACATCTGTGGACGTTGAAATCAAGGCCCGTCTGGACCGGCCCAAAAAACGACATCTGTGGACGTTGAAATCAAGGCCCGTCTGGACCGGCCCAAAAAACGACATCTGTGGACGTTGAAATCAAGGCCAGGGCTGACTGACAAAAATGTTAACTACTTTTCAACGTCCATGGACATCCGGTGTCGGTCGATGCTCAGTGGGTGCAGATGCTGGTTACAGTAAATGGAAAGAGAGGGGGCTTATGGGTAGGTGTCAGTAAGAGCACGGAGAGGTAACATAACTGGAGAGAGATAATAGAGACAGAGAGAGGGAGGTGTTTCCCAGATTGTTTAAACACGCACGCGTTGACCGCCAGACGACGGAAAGAGAGGGAGAGACATTAGAAAATATCTTAAAGCTATGTGAGTTTTTGGTGGCAAAAATAAAAGGCAGGAAGCAATGTTCCTTAAACTTAAAGAAGGCAAATCATTTCTCCAAAACTAAATATAAGTGTTGATATTAGTTGACAAAGGTATTTACTTCAACATTATTGTGTGTTGAAGTATTTCTAATACCTTTTAAATACTCTTTCTGCTAGATGTTCTCTAAGACCATCTGTTTGACCAGAAATCAAAGCCATTAATTACAATGTTTAAAAATGTTTGCCTTCATTTCCCCAAAATATAGATTCTTAGTTTTTTTTTACCCCCAATTTGATATACTCCTATGAACTTCACATGTTGGTGCTCATGGGTACATTTACATGGACATGACCAGTGCCATTTGGGACATAGACTCATAGAAGCATATGTCATGTTAACACACCTTACAGAATTCTGTGAATATAGTGTATGAGTGCATGTGTGTCTGCGTGTGTGTGTCGGCTTGGGTCTTTGCTGTGTCGCGCAGCACAGAATGTATCTGACTGGCATTTTGATGAGAAAGCCTATCTCTATTTCACTACTGTTGTTTTATTGTTACAAATGGTTTTCTTTAGGAAGACTCCTGTCCTGGCTCTCTACACTCCAACGCTACAGTAACATGTTGATGGCACAACCTTAACAAGACAACAGTACAATTTTAACCATGTCTGTTTGCGGGACATTGCACAAGTTATTGATATTGACTTGCAGTTATTGGAGGGTATTTCATGATATAAAGACTTGGTTTTATGTCTCGTTTAGGTGTGTTGTTTCTGCCTCTCTCTCTCTGTTTCTCTCTCTGTTTCTCTCACTCTCTCTCTTTGTGTTTCCCTCTCTCTGTGTTTCCCTCTCTCAGAACATTGGACTTTACTGTGCCCAGGGAATCCAGGGTATTGATTATGGCTTGCAGGAGGGTATTTCATGATAAGGGCTGGTTGGTTTTGTCTCTCTGCGTTGTGTGTGTGTCTTTGTGTGTGCGTGTGTGTGGCTCTCTTAGGTGTGTTGTAGGAATATGACCCCCCCCCCCCCCCCCCTCCTCCTTGGTCTCCACGTCAACCCCACAATGAGGTCATCCTGTGTTCAGTATGCATGTACAGTAGGCAGTAGACTCCACCTGAAAGATGGTCCCGGCAGTCATTGTTCTCTTTCTCCCTCCCTCTCTCTCGTTCTTTCTCTCCCTCTCTCTCACTTTCTTTCATTCTCTTTCTTTCTCTCTCTCTCTCTCTCTTCGCCCCCTCTCGCTATCTTTCCCCCTCTCTCTCTTGCTCTCTCTCCCCCTTCCTCCCTCTTTCTCTCTCCCTTTCTCTCTCTTTCAATTCAATTCAATTTGCTTTATTGGGAGGACGTTACAATGTACATATTGCTAAAGCCTACTTTGGAGATTTACAATATTAACATAATTAAAATAACAATAATCAATATTGTCAACGGGACAACAGTAACAACAATCTCTCTCAGAGTAGATGTTGGAGGAGTGCAGTGATATTTAAACGGATCATTTATCCATCTCTACCCTGTCAAATCAATGGCTGTAACTAGTGATACAGTATGTACTCTATGTAATCCACCTGCGTCATGATTCAAATATGTGTCCCAAATGACCACCTGTTTCTTATAGAGGGCTCTGGTCAAAAGGAGTGCATTATATATGGATCAAGGTACCATTTGGGACACATACCCAAGAGTCTCTTCAAGGTTATTGAGGAACGTTTGGAATATGTGTGATACTATGGACATAACCCTCTGACACAATCATCAGAGCTCTGACATGTCAATGACTGAGCTCATCTGGCAAATCTAGCGCTATAGGAACGGCAAGGTAGATGAACAACGTTCATAACTGTGTGGGCCTGCATGTCAGTTTCAATATTTGTGAGTCAACTCATCGGTATTTGCTCTCAAATAATAAAACTGTTACTTGAAATGATCCTGTCAACCGTATAATTGAATATTACACTAAAATATTGAAAAGAGAGAAGATATTTGTCTAAACAATACCTTCCAAAACTTGGAGCGCCACTCCAGAATAATTGTGGAAATTCAACTATTAATTATATGCCATGGCATATTCCCGCATGTCTTTTGGGAGAATGAGCTACTAGTCTCTTCCAATCAAACACCTACTCTTCCCAATTATTTAGCAGTCACTAAAAAGTTTGTCCTTTTTAATGTTCTCTCAGAGCTCTTATATGACACCCACTGCTATTTCTATTTCCACTGTACAATATAATTGATGCATGAAAAGGAAAAGGACCGACTCTATATGAAGCTTAAGTCCCAAATGTCACCCTATTCCATATATAGTGCACTACTTTTGACTAGATCTCTATTGGCCCTGGTCAAAAGTAGTGCACTGTTAGGGAATAGGGTGCCAATTAGGTGGCAGAGTAAGTAGTGAAATGGGAGGGTGGATAAAAGGTGTTAGGCTTTGGTTCTGTGTGTCTGAAACTTGGAATTATAATGGTTCCTACCATGATCTGTCAATCAAATCCATCCAATTAGGTCACCTCGGGTTTTATGTTTGAATAGAGGGATTGTTATAAATAGATGATACAATAGAGGAAACAGAAAGCACTGAACATTGCCAATTCCCCAGAGAACGCTGGCTTTGCCTCTTAGTTTGTTTCACTGGTGAAGTCTTCTTAATGAGATAAACTGTACGTGTTTCAGTGGATGGGATTTAGCTGTGAGCTTTAGGCTGTGTCCCAAATGGCACACTATTCCTTTCACAGTGCACTACTTTTGACCAAAGCCCGCAGGGAATAGGGTGCCATTTGAGACACAGCCTACAGTTCTGTTCAGTTCTCCCCAGGAGGAAGCGTCTCCTTAATGAATGACTGTGTTTATCAGGGAAAGTTTTACTAGCCTCAGTACACGGACAATGCAAATGTGTAGCTGACAGAAAACTTGAATCTTTTGGAAATAAATACTTAATTATCTATCGAGAACTAAAGTCTTGTTCTGTTCATTGTTGAACTCGCGATGAACGTTCATACTTTCCACTGACTTCCCATTTTTCATTTCCTTTTAGATTATTTAATGTATTGAATTGTGATGCATTGCAGTAGTTTCTACAACATCAGCATTATAGCAGCCCATGAACACAAGTAGCATAAGTATGAACCACACACACACACACACACACACACACACACACACACACACACACACACACACACACACACACACACACACACACACACACACACACACACACACACACACACACACACACACACACACACACACACACCCTAAACAACATGTAGCATTAACTGTATTGTATGTGGATTTGATCCTACAGTAGTTTGCAGTTCCCAAGAAAATAGTGTACCCACATCCCTGACAGGGTTCAAGGGATTCGATACTGTCATCTCCACTCTAACCTCATCTACGTTCAGTTGTACTACATTGTGTGTGTGTGTGTGTGTGTGTGTGTGTGTGTGTGTGTGTGTGTGTGTGTGTGTGTGTGTGTGTGTGTGTGTGTGTGTGTGTGTGTGTGTGTGTGTGCGCTCAGCATCTCCAGGCTCCCAACAAACACAGCTCTATAAAGAGGTCACTCAGAGTAACAGCATCACTCTCTGACCTCTATTGATCTTCTGCTTTTCTGGGTAACTGATAGGAGGCAGAGAGACTGAGTGTGTGTGAGGAAGTTGGTTTGGCTGTGAAGCCCACAGGTTGTACTTTATGCTGCTTTCGCTACATTACACTCTGAAAAAAAGGGGATATCTAGAACCTCTGGCTGTCCCCATAGGAGTACCCTTTTGGAACCCTTTTTTCTAAGAGTGTACTCTGTTAGTGATTCATAGCATAGACTGATCAGTCACTGAGTAAATTTACATGCGCAGTAATACTTTGATATTCATCTGATTACGGCAGTAATCAAATCAAATCAAATTTATTTTTATATAGCCCTTCGTACATCAGCTGATATCTCAAAGTGCTGTACAGAAACCCAGCCTAAAACCCCAAACAGCAAGCAAAGCATGTGAAAGAAGCACGGTGGCTAGGAAAAACTCCCTAGGAAAAACTCTCTAGAAAAGGCCAAAAACCTAGGAAGAAACCTAGAGAGGAACCAGGCTATGAGGGGTGGCCAGTCCTCTTCTGGCTGTGCAGGGTGGATATTATAACAGAACATGGTCAAGATGTTAAAATGTTAAAATGTTCATAAATGACCAGCATGGTCAAATAATAATAATCATAGTAGTTGTCGAGGGTGCAACAAGCACGTCCGGTGAACAGGTCAGGGTTCCATAGCCGCAGGCAGAACAGTTGAAACTGGAGCAGCAGCACGGCCAGGTGGACTGGGGACAGCAAGGAGTCATCATACCAGGTAGTCCTGAGGCATGGTCCTAGGGCTCAGGTCCTCCGAGAGAAAGACAGAAAGAGAGAAAGAGAGAATTAGAGAGAGCATATTTAAATTCACACAGGACACCGGATAAGACAAGAGAAATACTCCAGATGTAACAGACTGACCCTAGCCCCCCGACACAAACTACTGCAGCATAAATACTGGAGGCTGAGACAGGAGGGATCAGAAGACACTGTGGCCCCATCCGATGATACCCCCGGACAGGGCCAAACAGGCAGGCTATAACCCCACCCACTTTGCCAAAGCACAGCCCCCACACCACTAGAGGGATGTCTCCAACCACCAACTTACCGTCCTAAGACAAGGCCGAGTATAGCCCACAACGATCTCCGCCATGCCACAACCCAAGGGGGGGCGCCAACCCAGACAGGAAGACCACGTCAGTGACTCAACCCACTCAAGTGACGCACCCCTCCCATGGACGGCCTGGAAGAACACCAGTAAGCCAGTGACTCAGCCCCTGTAAAAGGGTTAGAGGCAGAGAATCCCAGTGGAAAGAGGGGAACCGGCAAGGCAGAGACAGCAAGGGCGGTTCGTTGCTCCAGCCTTTCCGTTCACCTTCACACTCCTGGGCCAGACTATACTTAATCATAGGACCTACTGAAGAGATAAGTCTTCAGTAAAGACTTAAAGGTTGAGACTGAGTCTGCGTCTCTCACATTGGTAGGCAGACCATTCCATAAAAATTGAGCTCTATAGGAGAAAGCCCTACCTCCAGCCGTTTGCTTAGAAATTCTAGGGACAATTAGGAGGCCTGCGTCTTGTGACCGTAGCGTACGTGTAGGTATGTACGGCAGGACCAAATCGGAAAGATAGGTAGGAGCAAGCCCATGTAATGCTTTGTAGGTTAGCAGTAAAACCTTGAAATCAGCCCTTGCCTTAACAGGAAGCCAGTGTAGGGAGGCTAGCACTGGAGTAATATGATCACATTTTTTGGTTCTAGTCAGGATTCTAGCAGCCGTATTTAGCACTAACTGAAGTTTATTTAGTGCTTTATCCGGGTAGCCGGAAAGTAGAGCATTGCAGTAGTCCAGCCTAGAAGTAACAAAAGCATGGATTAATTTTTCTGCGTCATTTTTGGACAGAAAATTTCTGATTTTTGCAATGTTACGTAGATGGAAAAAAGCTGTCCTTGAAACAGTCTTGATATGTTCTTCAAAAGAGAGATCAGGGTCCAGAGTAACGCCGAGGTCCTTCACAGTTTTATTTGAGACGACTGTACAACCATCCAGATTAATTGTCAGATTCAACAGAAGATCTCTTTGTTTCTTGGGACCTAGAACAAGCATCTCTGTTTTGTCCGAGTTTAAAAGTAGAAAGTTTGCAGCCATCCACTTCTTTATGTCTGAAACACAGGCTTCTAGCGAGGGCAATTTTGGGGCTTCACCATGTTTCATTGAAATGTACAGCTGTGTGTCGTCCGCATAGCAGTGAAATTTAACATTATGTTTTCGAATGACATCCCCAAGAGGTAAAATATATAGTGAAAACAATAGTGGTCCTAAAACGGAACCTTGAGGAACACCGAAATTTACAATTGATTTGTCAGAGGACAAACCATTCACAGAGACAAACTGATATCTTTCCGACAGATAAGATCTAAACCAGGCCAGAACTTGTCCATGTAGACCAATTTGGGTTTCCAATCTCTCCAAAAGAATCTGGTGATCAATGGTATCAAAAGCGGCACTAAGATCTAGGAGCACGAGGACAGATGCAGAGCCTCGGTCTGACGTCATTAAAAGGTCATTTACCACCTTCACAAGTGCGGTCTCAGTGCTATGATGGGGTCTAAAACCAGACTGAAGCGTTTCGTATACATTGTTTGTCTTCAGGAAGGCAGTGAGTTGCTGTGCAACAGCTTTTTCTAAAATTTTTGAGAGGAATGGAAGATTCGATATAGGCCGATAGTTTTTATAATTTCTGGATCAAGATTCGGCTTTTTCAAGAGAGGCTTTATTACTGCCACTTTTAGTGAGCTTGGTACACATCCGGTGGATAGAGAGCCGTTTATTATGTTCAACATAGGAGGGCCAAGCACAGGAAGCAGCTCTTTCAGTAGTTTAGTTGGAATAGGGTCCAGTATGCAGCTTGAGGGTTTGGAGGCCATGATTATTTTCATCATTGTGTCAAGAGATATAGTACTAAAACACTTTAGTATCTCCCTTGATCCTAGGTCCTGGCAGAGTTGTGTAGACTCAGGACAATGGAGCTTTGGAGGAATACCCAGATTTAAAGAGGAGTCTGTAATTTGCTTTCTAATGATCATGATCTTTTACTCAAAGAAGTTCATAAATGTATTACTGCTGAAGTGAAAGCCATCCTCCATTTGCGAAGGCTGCTTTTTAGTTAGCTTTGCGACAGTATCAAAAAGAAATTTTGGATTGTTATTATTTTCCACAATTAAGTTGGAAAAATAGGATGATCGAGCAGCAGTGAGGGCTCTTCGATACTGCACGGTACTGTCTTTCCAAGCTAGTCGGAAGACTTCCAGTTTGGTGTGGCGCCATTTCCGTTCCAATTTTCTGGAAGCTTGCTTCAGAGCTCGTGTATTTTCTGTATACCAGGGAGCTAGTTTCTTATGACAGATGTTTTTAATTTTTAGGGGTCTGAAGCTGGGCTTGCAGCACAGCTATCCTTGCCGTAAGGCGATCGTTCTCCTGTATATTATAGGTACAACGACTGCAATTAGAAGGCATCATGTTAATGTTACTTAGCTTCGGCTGTTTGAAGTCCTGACGAACCATGTCCAGATAAAACCTCCGGGGTGAAAAAGTTGAATGAAAAAAGTTGAGTGAGGGAAAAAGTAAAAATATACGGTAATGAAAAAGTAAAAAACCGTCAGGTAGCAAAGTAAGATCGGCAACAAAACGCACAGCAGCGTAAACAAGTCTGCAAGTTGTGGCCGGAAACAGGAAACAGGTCGATGTTGTTCCTTACAGTAGGCAGATTATGCAATAGTCATGTAAACACCTTACTCTGCTTATCTTAATAAATGTATCACTAGTCACTTTATACAATGGCACTTTAAATAATGGCACTTTAATAATGTTTACATATCTTACATTACTCATATCACATGTATATACTGTATTTTATACCCCCTATTGCACCTTGCCTATTGCTCATCCATGTACTTATATGTTCATATTCTCATTCACCCCTTTAGATTTGTGTGTATGAGGTAGTTGTTGGGGGAACTGTTAGATTACTTGTTAGATATTACTGCACTGTCGGAACTAGAAGCAGAAGCATTTCGCTACACTCGCATTGAAATCTGCTAACCGTGTGTATGTGACCAATGCCATTTGATTTGATTTGATTTGATCGGCGTACGGTCAAAATCGAAGTAAGCATTTCAGCGGTGTGTTTGATCTGCGAATGTGCCAGCACCAGCTGAGGGAGCCTCCCTCATTAGCGCCAATGAAGTGAGTTCGGAACAACTGAACGTCTTAGAAGTAGTTTTCACATAGAAACTGTATATGTTCAAACTCTGAATCAAATATGCTTCCCAAAAATAACATGATCCCTGTAGTAGAACGTTTGTTTTGATTGCCGATTTCCTGCATTTATCAGAGTCCCATCAGGTGACTGATTTCAGATGTGTCCATGTAAACAGCATTATTAGGGACATTGTTCTTCTTGCAAAGTATGTAAACGTTTTTAATGTGACTATTCAATTCATCTGACTATCCACAATAATCACAGTATTGTGTGCATGGAATCATACTCACTGTGTGAGTTAGTGGGACAAGAGTCAGGGGATTGGGTATGCGGTACTCCTCCCGTTAGAGGTTGTTTATGCTGCTTACTCTTCACACATTTGTTGCTGATCCGTACTGTTTGTGTTCGGGGAAAGAGGTTGGCAGTAAATTGGGATTGGGGTGGGAGAGATGTCCCAGTACCTTTTGAATGAATAACACACAATCAGACAGTGGCCATAGAATATTTCATTCAGAACTGCATGACTGCATGGCCAGGCACGACTCCAACACCATCACCAGGACAACAACCTCTCCCTCAATGTGAGCAAGACAAAGGAGCTGATCGTGGACTGCAGGATAAGGCGGGGCTGTACTGTAGTGGAGTGGGTCGAGAGTTTCAAGTTTCTTGGTGTCCACATCACCAACGAACTATCATAGTCCAAACATACCAAGACAGTTGTGAAGAGGGCACGGCAAAACCTTTTCCCCCTCAGGAGACTGAAAAGATTTAGCATGGGTCCCCAGATCCCTAAAAGTTTCTACAGCTGCACCATCGAGAGCATCCTGACCGGTTGCATCACCGCCTGGTATGGTGACTGCTAGGCATCTGAGCGTAAGGCCTATATACTAGGCGGTGTCAGAGGAAAGACCATAAAATTCTCAGAGACTCCAGTCACCCAAGTTATAGACTGTTTTCTCTGCTATTGCACGGCAAGCGATACGGAGCGCCAAGTCTGGGACCAAAAGGGGCTCCTCAACAGCTTCAACCCCCAAGCCATAAGACTGCCGAACAATTAATAAAATCGCCACCGGACAATTTACATTGACCCCCCCCCCCCCCCCTTATCTATGCATAG
Organism: Salmo salar; assembly: GCF_965601325.2. NCBI lineage: Eukaryota > Metazoa > Chordata > Actinopteri > Salmoniformes > Salmonidae > Salmo > Salmo salar. Next base: position 18,297,837 of record NC_138319.1, on the reverse strand, counting down.
TCACTTCACCCCCACCCAGATGTACAAATTACCTCAACTAACTTGTACCCCCGCACACTGACCCGGTACTGGTGCCTCCTGTATATGGCCTCGTTATTCTCATTGTGTTACTTTTTATTATTACTTTTCATTTTAGTCTACTTGGTAAATATTTTCTTAACTCTTCTTGAACTGCGCTGTTGGTTAATGGCTTGTAAGTAAGCATTTCATCGTAAAGTCTACACTTGTTGTATTTGGCGCATGTGACAAATAACGTTTGATTTGATTTGATCATCAAGTTTGCTGATGACACAACAGTGATCACCAACAACGATGAGACAGCCTATAGGGAGGAGGTCGGAGACCTGGCCGTGTGGTGCCAGGACAACAACCTCTCCTTCAACGTGATCAAGACAAAGGAGATGATTGTGGACTACAGGAAAAGGAGCACCGTCATGCCCCCATTCTCATCGACGGGCCTGGAGTAGAGCAGGTTGAGAGCTTCAAGTTCCATGGTGTCCACATCAACAACAAGCTAGAATGGTCCAAACACACCAAGACAATCGTGATGAGGGCACGACAAAGCCTATACCCCCTCAGGAGACATAAAAGATTTGGCATGGGTCCTCAGATCCCCAAAAGGTTCAACAGCTGCGCCATCGAGAGCATCCTGAGTGGTTGCATCACTGTCTGGTATGGCAACTGCTCAGCCTCCGACCGCAAGGCACTACAGAGGATAGTGCTTAGGGCCCAGAACATCACTGAGGCCATCCAGGATCTTTTATTTTCAATTTTTTTACTTAACACTTTTTTTCTTAAACTTCTTAAAGCGTTGTTGGTTTAAGGGCTTGTAAGTAAGCCTACACTCGGCGCAGGTGAAAAATTACATTTGATTTGATTTTATAACATAATCGTGGACAGTCAATTTATTTTTAAAGATTTTCAGAATTTGGAAGATATACTGTAAGTCTAATCCCTTGTGGTGGAATGTTGGATGCAGGGTCCACTGAGGGATTTGGGAACATGGTATGTTGGATGCAGGATCCACTGAGGGATGAAGTAACATGGTATGTTGGATGCAGGATCCACTGAGGGATTTAGGTACATGGTATGTTGGATGCAGGATCCACTGAGGGATTAAGGAACATGGTATGTTGGATGCAGGGTCCACTGAGGGATGAATGAACATGGTATGTTGGATGCAGGATCCACTGAGGGATTAAGGAACATGGTATGTTGGATTCAGGGTCCACTGAGGGATGAAGGAACATGGTATGTTGGATGCAGGGTCCACTGAGGGATTTAGGAACATGGCATGTTGGATGCAGGATCCACTGAGGGATGAAGGAACATGGTATGTTGGATGCAGGGTCCACTGAGGGATGAAGGAACATGGTATGTTGGATGCAGGGTCCACTGAGGGATGAAGGAACATGGTATGTTGGATGCAGGATCCTCTGAGGGATGAAGGAACATGGTATGTTGGATGCAGGATCCGATGAGGGATTAAGGAACATGGTATGTTGGATGCAGGGTCCGATGAGGGATTAACCTCTCTGGGCTAGGCGGGACGAATTCGTCCCACCTACTCAACAGCCAGTTGAATCCTGTGGCGCGTTATTCAAATACCTTAGAAATGCTATTACTTCAATTTCTCAAACATATGACTATTTTACAGCATTTTAAAGACAAGACTCTCGTTAATCTAACCACACTGTCCGATTTCAAAAAGGCTTTACAACGAAAGCAAAACATTAGATTATGTCAGCAGAGTACCCAGCCAGAAATAATCAGACACCCATTTTTCAAGCTAGCATATAATGTCACATAAACCCAGAAGACAGCTAAATGCAGCACTAACCTTTGATGATCTTCATCAGATGACAACCCTAGGACATTATGTTATACAATACATGCATGTTTTGTTCAATCAAGTTCATATTTATATCAAAAACCAGCTTTTTACATTAGCATGTGACGTTCAGAACTAGCATACCCCCCGCAAACCTCCGGTGAATTTACTAAATTACTCACGATAAACGTTCACAAAAAACATAACAATTATTTTAAGAATTATAGATACAGAACTCCTTTGTGCAATCGAGGTGTCCGATTTTAAAATAGCTTTTCGGTGAAAGCACATTTTGCAATATTCTCAGTAGATAGCCCAGCCATCACGGCTAGCTATTTAGACACCCACCAAGTTTAGCCCTGACCAAAGTCACATTTACTATTACAAAAGTTTGATTACCTTTGATGTTCTTCGTCAGAATGCACTCCCAGGACTGCTACTTCAATAACAAATGTTGGTTTGGTCCAAAATAATCCATAGTTATATTCCAACAGCGGCGTTTTGTTCGTGCGTTCTAGACACTATCCGAAGTGTAAATAAGGGTCACGAGCATGGCGCAATTCGTGACAAAAAAATTCTAAATATTCCATTACCGTACTTCGAAGCATGTCAACCGCTGTTTAAAATCCATTTTTATGCCATTTTTCTCGTAAAAAAGCGATAATATTCCGACCGGGAATCTGCGTTTAGGTAAACAGAGGAAAGAAAACAAAGCATTCGGTCGACGCGGGCACGTGCCTGAGTATCACAGTACTGTAACCAGCCACTACCCAAACGCGCTACTTTTTTTTCAGCCAGAGCCTGCAAAGCCACGATTCAGCTTTTTGCCGCCTTCTGAGAGCCTATTGGAGCCGTAGGAAGTGTCACGTTACAGCTAAGATCCTGACTCTTCAATAAACAGAGGCAAGAACAACAACACCTTGTCAGACAGGCCACTTCCTGCATGAAATCTTCTCAGGTTTTTACCTGCCATATGAGTTCTGTTATACTCACAGACACCATTCAAACAGTTTTAGAAACTTTAGGGTGTTTTCTATCCAAAGCCAATAATTATATGCATATTCTAGTTACTGGGCAGGAGTAGTAACCAGATTAAATCGGGTACGTTTTTTATCCAGCCGTGTCAATACTGCCCCCTAGCCCTAACAGGTTAAGGAACATGGCATGTTGGATGCAGGATCCACTGAGGGATGAAGGAACATGGTATGTTGGATGCAGGATCCGATGAGGGATTAGGGAACATGGCATGTTGGATGCAGGATCCGATGAGGGATGAAGGAACATGGTATGTTGGATGCAGGATCCGATGAGGGATTTAGGAACATGGTATGTTGGATGCAGGATCCGATGAGGGATTAAGGAACATGGTATGTTGGATGCAGGATCCGATGAGGGATTTAGGAACATGGTATGTTGGATGCATGATCCACTGAGGGCTGAAGGATCATGGTATGTTGGATGCAGGATCCGATGAGGGATTAAGGAACATGGTATGTTGGATGCAGGGTCCACTGAGGGATGAAGGAACATGGTATGTTGGATGCAGGGTCCGCTGAGGGATTTAGGAACATGGTATGTTGGATGCAGGATCCACTGAGGGATGAAGGAACATGGTATGTTGGATGCAGGATCCACTGAGGGATGAAGGAACATGGTATGTTGGATGCAGGATCCACTGAGGGATGAAGGAACATGGTATGTTGGATGCAGGATCCACTGAGGGATGAAGGAACATGGTATGTTAGAGACAGGATCCGATGAGGGATTAAGGAACATGGTATGTTGGATGCAGGATCCACTGAGGGATGAAGGAACATGGTATGTTGGATGCAGGATCCACTGAGGGATTTAGGAACATGGTATGTTGGATGCAGGATCCACTGAGGGATTTAGGAACATGGTATGTTGGATGCAGGGTCCACTGAGGGATGAAGGAACATGGTATGTTGGATACAGGATCCGATGAGGGATTAAGGAACATGGTATGTTGGATGCAGGATCCACTGAGGGATGAAGGAACATGGTATGTTGGATGCAGGATCCGATGAGGGATTTGGGAACATGGTATGTTGGATGCAGGGTCCACTGAGGGATGAAGGAACATGGTATGTTGGATGCAGGGTCCACTGAGGGATGAAGGAACATGGTATGTTGGATGCAGGGTCCACTGAGGGATGAAGGAACATGGTATGTTGGATGCAGGGTCCACTGAGGGATGAAGTAACATGGTATGTTGGATGCAGGGTCCACTGAGGGATGAAGGAACATGGTATGTTGGATGCAGGATCCGATGAGGGATGAAGGAGCATGGTATGTTGGATGCAGGGTCCACTGAGGGATGAAGGAACATGGTATGTTGGATACAGGATCCGAAAAGGGATTAAGGAACATGGTATGTTGGATGCAGGATCCACTGAGGGATGAAGGAACATGGTATGTTGGATGCAGGATCCGATGAGGGATTTAGGAACATGGTATGTTGGATGCAGGATCCACTGAGGGATGAAGGAACATGGTATGTTGGATGCAGGGTCCACTGAGGGATTTAGGAACATGGTATGTTGGATGCAGGATCCACTGAGGGATGAAGGAACATGGTATGTTGGATGCAGTGTCCACTGAGGGATGAAGGAACATGGTATGTTGGATGCAGGGTCCACTGAGGGATGAAGGAACATGGTATGTTGGATACAGGATCCGATGAGGGATTAAGGAACATGGTATGTTGTATGCAGGATCCACTGAGGGATGAAGGAACATGGTATGTTGGATGCAGGATCCGATGAGGGATTTGGGAACATGGTATGTTGGATGCAGGGTCCACTGAGGGATGAAGGAACATGGTATGTTGGATGCAGGATCCGATGAGGGATTTGGGAACATGGTATGTTGGATGCAGGATCCACTGAGGGATGAAGGAACATGGTATGTTGGATGCAGGATCCACTGAGGGATGAAGGAACATGGTATGTTGGATGCAGGATCCGATGAGGGATTAAGGAACATGGTATGTTGGATGCAGGATCCGATGAGGGATTAAGGAACATGGCATGTTGGATGCAGGATCCGCTGAGGGATTTAGGAACATGGTATGTTGGATGCAGGGTCCGCTGAGGGATTTAGGAACATGGTATGTTGGATGCAGGGTCCGCTGAGGGATTTAGGAACATGGTATGTTGGATGCAGGATCCACTGAGGGATGAAGGAACATGGTATGTTGGATACAGTGTCCACTGAGGGATGAAGGAACATGGTATGTTGGATGCAGGGTCCACTGAGGGATGAAGGAACATGGTATGTTGGAGACAGGATCCGATGAGGGATTAAGGAACATGGTATGTTGGATGCAGGGTCCGCTGAGGGATTTAGGAACATGGTATGTTGGATGCAGGATCCACTGAGGGATGAAGGAACATGGTATGTTGGATGCAGTGTCCACTGAGGGATGAAGGAACATGGTATGTTGGATGCAGGGTCCACTGAGGGATGAAGGAACATGGTATGTTGGAGACAGGATCCGATGAGGGATTAAGGAACATGGTATGTTGGATGCAGGATCCACTGAGGGATGAAGGAACATGGTATGTTGGATGCAGGATCCGATGAGGGATTTGGGAACATGGTATGTTGGATGCAGGGTCCACTGAGGGATGAAGGAACATGGTATGTTGGATGCAGTATCCGATGAGGGATTTGGGAACATGGTATGTTGGATGCAGGATCCACTGAGGGATGAAGGAACATGGTATGTTGGATGCAGGATCCACTGAGGGATGAAGGAACATGGTATGTTGGATGCAGGATCCGATGAGGGATTAAGGAACATGGTATGTTGGATGCAGGATCCGATGAGGGATTAAGGAACATGGTATGTTGGATGCAGGATCCGATGAGGGATTAAGAAACATGGCATGTTGGATGCAGGATCCGCTGAGGGATTTAGGAACATGGTATGTTTGATGCAGGGTCCGCTGAGGGATTTACCAACATGGTATGTTGGATGCAGGGTCCGCTGAGGGATTTAGGAACATGGTATGTTGGATGCAGGGTCCGCTGAGGGATTTAGGAACATGGTATGTTGGATGCAGGGTCCGCTGAGGGATTTAGGAACACGAACACGTTGACCCAGAGTTATTGGAATCATATTGAGATAGATTCACAATAACCACTTGGGAGAGAAGGTTGGGATGCTGCATCTGATTGTAGAGAGTAGAGAACAGCCTTGAGAAGTGAAAGCCTATCCAAACGTGCTTCAGCCCCCCCCACACCACCAAGGCTCTCCAGTAAAGAGGGTAGTTTGTCATATAGCCTAGACCCAACCTCCCAACCAATTTGTTTATTCATTCACCCATCTATTTAAATCTACTCCTCGATACAAGGTCTATGGCTTTGTCCCGAGTGGTACCCAATTCCCTACATAGTGCCCTACTTTTGTCCGGAGCCCTATGGACCCTGGTCAATAGTAGTGCACTATATAGAGTATAGATTGCCATTTGGGACAGACACAACACCAATGAATAGAACATGAGAAGGTGCTCTCCTTCAGCACTTCAGCACAGCTGACCACTGACCATTGATTATACAAGACAGTGACGTTGTGTGTGTGGGTTGTAAGTCTCCTTATTATACAGGACAGAAATGGATTTACCTTCACATGGGAAGGTGACCTATTGCTTATGTCCTACAAGATAGCAAGGCCAAATAGAGAGGAGAGAGAAATGCCATGTATATGGAGGTAGAATGAATTAGAAGCTGGTTTGACTCGTTAGTCACCTTGGTAAAGACAAGGGATACGTCCCAAATGGCACCGTATTCCCTTTATAGTGGACTACTACCCATGGGCTCTGGTCAAAAGTAGTGCACTACATAGGCAATAGGGTGCCATTTGGAACTATGTATAGTTAGTGGTTACAGTACAGTAATGTAATATAGTTTATGACCCAGCGTTTCTCCTGGCTCAAAAAAGGGCTTAGGTGGGGGGGGACTGAAACAGGAGCAGAGGAGGCTGGAGAGGGGAGGATGGCTCATAGTAATGGCTGGAGTGAATGGAATGATTCCAATAATTCCATTTCAGCCATTACTATGAGCCCATTCTCTAATTTAAAGTGCCACCAGCCACCACTGAACACGGGTATATTTTTAGTCGGACCAAACTAAGAAATACTTCAGTAGCTAGCAGACAATTTTGATCTTTATTAGTTCCCTCTAATAGAATCTGTGGAGTGACAAATTGATTGCTGCGGATGCACACAGAGATGTCAATAAAATCTATTTTTAGAAGAAGGATTGTGTTTCCCTGGTCGTAATTGATAATGACTACACGACAGCAGAATTGAAACCATAGCCCATTTAATCTACGGGTCTTGTCTCTGAGGAGGAAGGGAGGAAGGGAGGAAGTGAGGAAGGGAAGAACTATTGATGCAAGGACTGTCCATCCGTGTTATCAAATATATAGTTTTAACCATGGGCTCTATTCAATCTGTGATATCAAATATATAGTTTTAACCATGGGCTCTATTCCATCTGTGATATCAAATATATAGTTTTAACCATGGGCTCTATTCAATCTGTGATATCAAATATATAGTTTTCACCATGGGCTCTATTCCATCCGTGATATCAAATATATAGTTTTAACCATGGGCTCTATTCCATCCGTGATATCAAATATATAGTTTTAACCATGGGCTCTATTCCATCCGTGTTGCGGACGTTCAGCATTTCAGCGTGATTGAAATTTAAGGGCAACGTTCCCACGTTTGTGGAGACTGCATTCACGGTAAACACTGCATATGTCTGCTCAATGGGAAATGACCTTTACATTTCTATCACACAATCTGTAATACTTCAGCGACACAGATTGAATAGAGACCCATGTTTTAAGGCTATACAGTGCTTGTTTATATTTACATTGTTTTTTTTTAGGGGGTAGATCAGCTTTAATAGTGCAGATAGATTGTGGATTCCATCAATGTAACTGTCTGCATCATTTCCAATTCTCCATATATTTTTATAAATTGTAAATATATATATTATTTTCTCCTAACCCTACCACACCTCCCTTAACTAGATTAAACTAATGGACAACAACACTTAGGCTTTTACTTCCATACTATATACATTTTACAGACACTGTATATTTTACATTAGTTATTGTTTTGTATTGACATTGTTTACAAACATTGGAGTTAAACAAGCTTATGTTTTGGGTTCTGATGGTGTATGACAGTTGAACTAAGCTCATGAGGCATTTCGATACTATATTCTTTAAGAATCAATGGGCATATATCATTCGTTTATAAGTCCAGAGATGGATGTAGTCACTAAGGATGCTAGTTTGAAATACTAGTATCAGACAGTGTTGGGTTAATACAGGTCCCCTGCAGCCAGACACTATTAGTGTGATTACTGTAGAGAGCTGAACACACAGCCTTAGGCCTGCCATCCACCGTCCTGGGAGGATAGAGGAGAGAGAGAGAGACAGACAGGGCGACAGAGATAGAGGAGAGGGAGAGAGAGAAAGAAAGAGAGAGGGAGAGGGGGGAGAGAGAGGGAATTAAAAGCATAGATGAAGGATATAGATCAGAGCGAGAAAGGAGATAGATTGAGGAGACAGACCGATAGAGGAGAGAGAGAGGGCGATTGGACAGAGAAAATAGTGGACAGAGACAAGAGAAGACGAAAATGGAAGAAAGACGGAAGAGAGAAGAGAGAGGATAGATAGCAGCAAGTGGGAGAAAGAGACATAACGAGAGAGAGAGACAGACAGAGCGAGAAGGCAGTCATGCTGTGCACCACGGATGTCTGCCGTTATCATTGGCCTGCTGTAGCCTGCAGACCCGGCCGGCGTCCCAAATGGCACCCTATTCCCTTTATAGTGCACTACTTTTGACGAGGGCCCATAGGGTTTCTGGTCAAAAGTAGTGCACTATATAAGGATTAGGATGCCATTTGGAACGCATCCCATGCGGTAGCCAGCTGATTGGTCCTGTTAGTGCTGTAACATAACATGCTGCAACGAAGGACCCTACTGGCTAATACTGGGATTGATGGAATGGTCTTATTCATGTTCCGTAAGATGTACTCCTTTGATATGGAGACCCATGACAGTCACCTCATGGAGGCTTGTCCGACCAGAGAAACAGAGGGAGTGTATGGGTGGGTGAGTGTGCGTGTGTTTGTGCATGTGCCCATGCAGGGCCAGTTCCCGGCATGAGCAACATAAGCGGTTGGCAAAATGTGTCGAATTGTAGGAAATTCACTTTAAAACAAAAAGTATTTTCTCTCTACTGTCAAAAGGGGGTCCACTAAAATGTTTTTTTTTTTTTACAAGGTGAGGGGCCACCCAACCAAATCTCGCTTAGGGCCCCCAAAAAGCTAAAGCTGGCTCTATGCCTGTGTGTGTGTGTGTGGTGTGTGTGTGTGTGTGTGTGTGTGTGTGTGTGTGTGTGTGTGTGTGTGTGCCCAGTCCACAGTGTGTTCCCTGGCACTGACAGTCTGGTGGCTGTGCCCTCTCTCCCACGTTCCCCCTGTTTTCCTCTCTTCCGCACGATCTCCCCTTCTCTCGTCTGCCTGCTGATTCAAGGTCTGGAATTTCTCCAGAGAGTCCTATCCCTAGCTCCTCTCGTCCGTCCTCCACCAAAACAGTCCTATGCATCCCTCATTCATTCTTATCTTCCTCCACACCCCCTGTTCCCAGTCCCTCTTCTGTTAATGAAGCTACTTTAGTGATACAGCAACAACACGGTCTGCGTCAGGTTACTGGAACAGAAAAAGAGCGGCAGTGAGATGAACAGAATATGGAGGGAGAGAGAGAGACTTACAGAGAGAGATCTAAGTGCTGTGTGTGGCTGTCATCATATAGCAGTGTACCTTTGGGAGTCCTTGAGAGCTGGGTAGGACAGGAAGGTGGTCTCTCGCTCTCTCTGTCTCTCTCTGTCTCTCTCTGTCTCTCTCTGTCTCTCTCTGTCTCTCTCTCTCTCTGTGTCTCTCTCTGTCTCTCTCTGTCTCTCTCTGTTTCTCTCTGTCTCTCTCTGTCTTTCTCTCTCTTGGCTAGCTGACAGCTTGTCTATTAGTGCCACCAGGCTGCTGAGGAACAGTGCTGAGTTATCAGGAAGTATTGGTCACACACACAACAGCATGGTCACTTTGTTTAACACACACACCGAGGCCCCCATCCTGAATGCTATTCTACGCACACACACATACGTACACACACCGAGGCCCCCATCCAAAATGCTATTGTGCTGATGCACATCAATCCCTATCTAACCCTAACGGTGTTAATGTGTACTCCTGTGAGACAGAGTTGTTGACCCAAATTCATCAGTACATCAGAGTGGGCCCCCCCCCCCTCCGTCAGGAGAAATGTGATTACCAATCAACGTGTGGTTATGAGATGAGGCGTCACGCTTTATTTAAAGCACCTCATTACCATACTAAGTGAATGTGTCAGTTACGGTTGCTTTGCCTGCTGCAATAGTATGTTTGTGACACACAGTACGCTGTGTATTACTGCTGTAGTACACAGAAACTGAAACACGCATGCACACACACACACACACACACTACATCCTTTTTCTCGCCGCAGAAAATGTTTACTCCTCAGGAACACCGGGGTATTTAACAACACGCTGCTCAATTGGCTTCCTGAACACGTGTGTGTGTGTGTGTGTGTGTGTGTGTGTGTGTGTGTGTGTAACAACACGCTGCTCGTTTGGCTTCCTGAGCAAAACCATAAATGATAGGCTTTGCTTTATAGACTTCCTGTTGCTAGGTTAGTTTAATTACCCGCTGGAGACACACACAGACACACACACACACACACACACACACACACACACACACACACACACACACACACACACACACACACACACACACACACACACACACACACACACAGGCACACACACACAGGCACACACAGAGCTACTAAACACTAATTATAACTGTTACATCCCACCACCACTAGTGGGTTTATAGTTCACTTTAGTAGTTGTATGGCACACGCCTTTTGATCTGAGCACCCCCCCCCCTCGCTCTCTCTCTCTCGGTCAGTGTGTATCAATAGGAAACAGTCTTAGTGTGTGTGTGTGTGTGTGTGTGTGTGTGTGTGTGTGTGTGTGTGTGTGTGTGTGTGTGTGTGTGTGTGTGTGTGTGTGTGTGTGTGTGTGTGTGTGTGTGTGTGTGTGTGTGTGTGTGTGTGTGTGTGTGTGTATATGTGTGTGCATGAATGCGTGTGAGTTCGGGTATGTGTGTGCTTACCTACATGAGCGTGTCAGTGTCTTAGTAGCTAAATCATCCAGCTTTAACATATAGAATGTGGTAAGATTATCCCTATAGCTGCAGGGGAAATCTAATCCTCTGCTTATCAGGGGATTTTGACTCCTCAGCAATACTGCTTTTTTAAGACATCACCTGTATGAGGCAGAGCATCCCGTGTCAGTGAGTTTGGAATCGAATTTATGCTCTGTATCTCCCTCCCCCTCGTCTTTCTCTTTCTTTCTTTCTTTCTTTCTTTCTTTCTTTCTTTCTTTCTTTCTTTCTTTCTTTCTTTCTTTCTTTCTTTCTTTCTTTCTTTCTTTCTTTCTTTCTTTCTGTCTGTCTGTCTGTCTGTCTGTCTGTCTGTCTGTCTGTCTGTCTGTCTGTCTGTCTGTCTGTCTGTCTGTCTGTCTGTCTGTCTGTGTCTCTCGCTCTCTCTCTCTCTCTCTCTCTCCTCACACTCACACACGGTGGTTGACATATACTGTAGCCTACTGCTGCTAGGTGGCATTAAGCTTCTCTACACAGACAAGAAGGCCAGGCAGGCAGGAATATTCCCCTGACCAATTACAGGAGGACTTCTCTCTACCCAGACAAGAAGGCCAGTCAGACAGGAATATCCCCTTGACCAATTACAGGAGGACTTCTCTCTGCACAGCCAAGACCAGTGTAGCTGACTAAGGTAATAATTAGACACTGAAACACAAACGCATGCACACACACATAGGAACACACACACCCAAGCTCACACATGCACGCACACACACACGCAAACACAAGAAATGGCTTTTGTCTTTTGAACCCAGAGGCACGGTAATGGTATAATTGCCCACCTCAGCTCTGGCACTGGTTCTATGCTGAGTACTGTAGGTGCCACCAGCCCACCCGTGTGTGTGTGTGTGTGTGTGTGTGTGTGTGTGTGTGTGTGTGTGTGTGTGTGTGTGTGTGTGTGTGTGTGTGTGTGTGTGTGTGTGTGTGTGTGTGTGTGTGTGTGTGTGTGTGTGTGTGTGTTAGAGGTCGACTGATTATGATTTTTCAACGCTGATACCGATACCGATTATTGGATGACCAGAAAAGGCCGATACCGATTAATCGGCCTATTTATTTATTTGTAATAATCACAATTACAACAATACTGAATTAACACTTATTTTAACTTAATATAATACATCAATAAAATCAATTTAGCCTCAAATAAATAATGAAACATGTTCAATTTGGTTTAAATAATGCAAAAACAAAGTGTTGGAGAAGAAAGTAAAAGTGCAATATGTGCCATGTAAAAAAGCGAACGTTTAAGTTCCTTGCTCAGAACATGAGAACATATGAAAGCTGGTGGTTCCTTTTAACATGGGTCTTCAATATTCCCAGGTAAGAAGTTTTAGGTTGTAGTTATTATAGCAATTATAGGACTATTTCTCTCTTTACGATTTGTATTTCATATACCTTTGACTATTGGATGTTCTTATAGGCACTTTAGTATTGCCAGTGTAACAGTATAGCTTCCGTCCCTCTCCTCGCTCCTACCTGGGCTCGAACCAGGAACACATCGACAACAGCCACCCTCAAAGCAGCGTTACCCATGTAGAGCAAGGGGAAAAACTACTCCAAGTCTCAGAGCGAGTGACGTTTGAAACGCTATTAGTGCGCACCCGGCTAACTAGCTAGCCATTTCACATCGGTTACACCAGCCTAATCTCGGGAGTTGACAGGCTTGAAGTCATAAACAGCGCAATGCATTGCGAAGGGCTGCTGGCAAACGCACGAAAGTGCTTTTTGAATGAACGCTTACGAGCCTGCTGCTACCTACCATCGCTCAGTCAGACTGCTCTATCAAATCATAGACTTAATCATAACATAATAACACACAGAAATACGAGCCTTAGGTCATTAATATGGTCGAATCCGGAAACTATCATCTCGAAAACAAAACATTTTTCCTGTCAGTGAAATACGTAACCGTTCCGTATTTTATCTAACGGATGGCATCCCTAAGTCTAAATGTTCCTGTTACATTGCACAACCTTCAATGTTATGTCATAATTATGTAAAATTCTGACAAATTAGTTCGCAACAAGCCAGGCGGCCCAAACTGTTGCATATACCCTGACTCTGACATATACCATACAATGAATGCAAAATGACACAATTTCATCTGGTTAATATTGCCTGCTAACCTGGATTTCTTTTAGCTAAATATGCAGGTTTACAAATATATACTTCTGTGTATTGATTTTAAGAAAGGCATTGATGTTTATGGTTAGGTACAGTCGTGCAACGATTGTGCTTTTTTCGCAAATGCGCTTTTGTTAAATCATCCCCCGTTTGGCGAAGTCGGCTGTCTTTGTTAGGAAGAAATAGTCTTCACAGTTCGCAACGAGCCAGGCGGCCCAAACTGCTGCATATACCCTGACTCTGTTTGCAAGAGAAGTGACACATTTTCCCTAGTTAAAATAAATTCATGTTAGCAGGCAATATTAACTAAATATGCAGGTTTAAAAATCTATACTTGTGTATTGATTTTAAGAAAGGCATTGATGTTTATGGTTGGAGCAATGTGTCCCTAAGCGATTATATGCAATGCAGGACACGCTAGATAAACTAGTAATATCATCAACCATGTGTAGTTAACTAGTGATTGTTTTTTATAAGATAAGTTTAATGCTAGCTAGCAACTTACCTTGGCTTCCTACTGCATTCGCGTAACAGGCAGGCTCCTCGTGGAGTGCAATGTAAAGCAGGTGGTTAGAGCGTTGGACTAGTTAACCGTAAGGTTGCAAGATTGAATCCCCGAGCTAACAAGGTAAAAATCTGTCGTTCTGCCCCTGAACAAGGCAGTTAACCCACCATTCCTAGGCTGTCATTGAAAATAAGAATGTGTTCTTAACTGACTTGCCTAGTTAAATAATGGTCTAAAAAAAATACAAATAATAAATAAATAAATCGGCCAAATCGGCCAAATCGGCGTCCAAAAATACCGATTTCCGATTGTTATGAAAACTTGAAATCGGCCCCAATTAATCGGCCATTCCGATTAATCTGTCGACCTCTAGTGTGTGAGTGTGTTGCACTAAGCTGGGTAGGGGCCACCCAGACCTGTACTGCATTGTAGAATTTCTGGTGTAAGCAGAGTTCATGAGTTCATCCCCATAGCCCAGATATAAAACACACACACACACACTCACGGGTGGGCTGGTGGCACCTACTCAGCATAGACCCAGTGCCAGAGCACACACAACCCACCGGAGCTACGAAACACTAATTACAACTGTTACATCCCACCATCGTTAGTGGGTTTATAATTGAGTGCTGCGCGTACAGCAGAAATTCACTTTAGTACTTGTATCGCAAACGCCTTTTGATCTTGATCTTGATCCCCCCCCCCCCCCCGTGTGTTTCAATAACAAGTAGTCAGTGTGTGTGTGTATGTGCTTGCAGGTACAGTATATGTGAGCTTCTGCTTATGTACTTGACAGTGTTTCAGTAGTGAAACAGCCTTAGCAGCTAAATCATTCAGCTTTAACATGTGGAGAGATTATCTCTTAACGTGGAGAGATTATCACTGTAGCTGCAGGGGATTTTGATTCCTCAACAACACTGCTTCTTTTAAGACGTCACCCTTTTTTGGCAGAGCATCCCATGTCAGTGAGTCTTTTGGAATTTGTGAGGTCTCTCTCTCTCTCTCGCTGGTTGAGATGTACTGTAGCCTACTGCTGTTGCCATTTAAGCTGCTCTGCACACAACACAAAGCCCAGGCAGGCATGTCCCCCTGACCAATGACCTACTGTACTCTCTGCACAGTCAAGACTAGCATAGCTGACTAAGGTATTACACACGTTCTCACACAGAAACACAAATATACATTTTAGTAGAAGCTCTTATTCAGACCAATTTACAGTAGTGAGATCATACATTTGTACTGGTTCCACATGGGAATGGAACCCACAACCCTGGCGTTGCAAGCGCCATGCTATACCAGACCTGGCACTGAGTGGCACTGAGTCAGTGGACCCAGCACTAGGTCCATACTATACCAGACCTGGCACTGAGTGGCACTGAGTCAGTGGACCCAGCACTAGGTCCATGCTATACCAGACCTGGCACTGAGTCAGTGGACCCAGCACTAGGGCCATGCTATACCAGACCTGGCACTGAGTGGCACTGAGTCAGTGGACCCAGCACTAGGTCCATGCTATACCAGACCTGGCACTGAGTGGCACTGAGTCAGTGGACCCAGCACTAGGTCCATGCTATACCAGACCTGGCACTGAGTGGCACTGAGTCAGTGGACCCAGCACTAGGTCCATGCTATACCAGACCTGGCACTGAGTCAGTGGACCCAGCACTAGGTCCATGCTGCGTAGGTGCCACCAGCCCAGCCCTCTACTGCATTTCTGGTGTTAGCTTCAGCTAATCTGACTGAGTTTCAAGCAGAGTTCATCCCCCATAGCCCTGATATCACACAGACACACACACACACACACACACACACACACACACACACACACACACACACACACACACACACACACACACACACACACACACACACACACACACACGGAAATAGACACACTTTGCAGAGCCCTTCTAAGAATGTAGAATGTAGTTTATTATCAGTAGCTGCTGAATTATACTCACTGTGCTGGAAGTGGTGCTGGTTTGTATAGTGTTTCGAATCAGGTTAAATTCCACATGATTTTTTTCCTCTGCGTGAAGCTGTCATGACTAAAATGCAGGTATTTCTGTACTGAGCACATATTTCATGGGAATGCTCTTGTTCATCATCACTTTTTGAACAACATGTTGGCTGTCATGGTTTGGCTTGTCAAGGATTGTGGTTGTACCCTCAAATGGCACCCTATTCCCAGTAGTGCACTATCTAGAGAATAGGGTGCCATTTGGGATGCAGGTGCTGTATCTAATTAGGCATGTCATGACTGGCAGTTCAGTTAGCGAATACCCATCAGACAGTCTGTCAGAGCAGCATGCCAATTCAGGTGACCTCAACCCCTGCTACCTCTCTCTTTAACTTCTGTCGTCTTTCCTCTGTTCTCTCTATCTTTCTCCCTTCTCTCCTTTTCCTTCTGCTTTCTGTCCAGATCTCTTTCTCTTCTTCATCTCATCTTCATTACCTCTCCCTTACCTGTTCTCCTTTCGCTCCACTTCTCCTACGTCTCTGTTTCCCCATTCTAATCATCTCTCTTTCTCTATTTCCTCTTTCTGTATCTCTCTCTGCCCTTGTCTGTCCACCCGCCTGTCTGATTTGTTCTACCTCTCTCTCCTACCTCCCTACATCTTCACCTCCCCCTCTCTCTCCTCTCCATCTCTCTCTCCCTCTCCCCAGTCTGTTTGTCCGTCTGTCTGGCTGCTCTATGTTCTGTCTTCCTTCCTCAATCGCTCTCTCTCTCCCTCTCTATTTATCTCCCTCCCACTTTCCTCCCGAATTTTGTCAGTCTGCCTGACCGCTACAGTGAGGGAAAAAAGTATTTGATCCCCTGCTGATTTTGTACATTTGCAGGGGTCCATGCTACTGACAAAGAAATGATCAGTCTATAATTTTAATGGTAGGTTTATTTGAACAGTGAGAGACAGAATAACAACAAAAAAATCCAGAAAAATGTATGTCAAAAATATTATAAATTGATTTGCATTTTAATGAGGGAAATAAGTATTTGACCCCTCTGCAAAACATGACTTAGTACTTGGTGGCAAAACCCTTTTTGGCTATCACAGAGGTCAGACGTTTCTTGTAGTTGGCCACCAGGTTTGCACACATCTCAGGAGGGATTTTGTCCCACTCCTCTTTGCAGATCTTCTCCAAGTCATTAAGGTTTCGAGGCTGATGTTTGGCAACTCGAACCTTCAGCTCCCTCCACAGATTTTCTATGGGATTAAGGTCTGGAGACTGGCTAGGCCACTCCAGGACCTTAATGTGCTTCTTCTTGAGCCACTCCTTTGTTGCCTTGGCCGTGTGTTTTGGGTCATTGTCATGCTGGAATACCCATCCACGACCCATTTTCAATGCCCTGGCTGAGGGAAGGAGGTTCTCACCCAAGATTTGACGGTACATGGCCCCGTCCATCGTTCCTTTGATGCGGTGAAGTTTTCCTGTCCCCTTAGCAGAAAAACACCCCCAAAGCATAATGTTTCCACCTCCGTGTTTGACGGTGGGGATGGTGTTCTTGGAGTCATAGGCAGCATTCCACCTCCTCCAAACACAGCGAGTTGAGTTGATGCCAAAGAGCTCCATTTTGGTCTCATCTGACCACAACACTTTCACCCAGTTGTCCTCTGAATCATTCAGATGTTCATTGGCAAACTTCAGACAGGCATGTATATGTGCTTTCTTGAGCAGAGGGACCTTGCAGACGCTGCAGGATTTCAGTCCTTCACGGCGTAGTGTGTTACCAATTGTTTTCTTGGTGACTATGGTCCCAGCTGCCTTGAGATCATTGACAAGATCCTCCCGTGTAGTTCTGGGCTGATTCCTCACCGTTCTCATGATCATTGCAACTCCACGAGGTGAGATCTTGCATGGAGCCACAGGCCAAGGGAGATTGACAGTTCTTTTGTGTTTCTTCCATTTGCGAATAATTGCACCAACTGTTGTCACCTTCTCACCAAGCTGCTTGGCGATGGTCTTGTAGCCCATTCCAGCCTTGTGTAGGTCTACAATCTTGTCCCTGACATCATTGGAGAGCTCTTTGGTCTTGGCCATGGTGGAGAGTTTGGAATCTGATTGATTGATTGCTTCTGTGGACAGGTGTCTTTTATACAGGTAACAAACTGAGATTAGGAGCACTCCCTTTAAGAGTGTGCTCCTAATCTCAGCTCTTTACCTGTATAAAAGACAACTGGGAGCCAGAAATCTTTCTGATTGAAAGGGGGTCAAATACTTACTTCCCTCATTAAAATGCAAATCAATTTATAACGTTTTTGACATGCGTTTTTCTGGATTTTTGTTGTTGTTATTCTGTTTCTCACTGTTCAAATAAACCTACCATTAAAATTATAGACTGATCATTTCTTTGTCAGTGGGCAAACGTACAAAATCAGCAGGGGATCAAATACTTTTTTCCCTCACTGTACCTGGTCTGCCCTCTCTTTTTTCTCAATCGGAATTCATCCCACGCTCACCTTCTCATCTCCTCCATCTGTCTAACTGCTTTCTATTCTCCCCATCTATCTCCTTCTCTCTCTGTCTCTCTGTCTCTCTCTCTCTGTCTTTCTCTGTGTCTGTCACTTTCTCTCTATCTGTCTCTCTCTGTCTCTCTCTCTGTGTCTCTCCCACTCTTAATTTCCCCTTTCTTTCTTTCTTTCTTTCTTTCTTTCTTTCTTTCTTTCTTTCTTTCTTTCTTTCTTTCTTTCTTTCTTTCTTTCTTTCTTTCTTTCTTTCTTTCTTTCTTTCTTTCTTTCTCTCTCTCCTCCCCTGTCTCTCTGTCCATCTGTCTGACGTGTCTCTGTTCTGTCCTGCTAGGAGATGATGACCAGTCTGATAAGCGAGACCCCAGATCACCCTATTCCTTTTCTCATCAATCACCTGCAGACCAAGCAAGGCAGCCCCGGCAAGCTGCACAGAACACTGTCGGGCTCCGCCGCACTGTGGGCCCAGAGCTCTGCAGGTAGGAACACACACACATACACACACAGACCCACACGCAGATCCTCACATAATGTGCAATATTATACGTATATGCATATGCACACAATCACGCACACATGTACCACACATACAGTGCATTCGGAAAGTATTCAGACCCTTTCACTTGTTCGCCATTTTGTTACGTTACAGCCTTATTCTAAAATTGATTAAATCATTTTCCCCCCTCAATCTACACACAATACCCCATAATGACAAGAAAAACACGTTTTTAGAAATGTTTGCAAATGTATAAAAAACTGAAATATCACATTGATATACAGTACCAGTCAAAAGTTTGGACACACCTACTCATTCAAGGTCATCTGATGCATCACTCTCCTTCTTGGTCAAATAGCCCTTATACAACCTGAAGTTGTGCTGGGTGATTGTCCTGTTGAAAAACAAATGATAGTCCCACTAAGTGCAAACCAGATGGGATGGTGTATCACTGCAGAATGCTGTGGTAGCCATGCTGGTTAAGTGTGCCTTGAATTCTAAATAAACCACTGTCAGTGTCACCAGCAAAGCACCATCACACCACCTCCTCCATGCTTCACGGTGGGAACCACACATGCGGAGATCATCTGTTCAGCTACTCTGCATATCACAAAGACACAGCGGTTGGAACCAAAAATCTCAAATTTGGACTCATCAGACCAAAGGACCGATTTCTACCAGTCTAATGCCCATTGCTCGTGTTTCTTGGCCCAAGCAAGTATCTTCTTCTTATTGGTGCCCTTTAGAAGTGGTTTCTTTGCAGCAATTTTACCTTGAAGGCCTGATTCACACAGTCTCCTCTGAACAGTTGTTGTTGAGATGTGTCTGTTACTTGAACTCTGTGAAGCATTTATTTGGGCTGCAATTTCTGAGGCTGGTAACTCTAATGAACTTATCCTCTGCAGCAGATGTAACTCTGGGTCTTCCATTCCTGTGGCGGTCCTCATGAAAGCCAGGCTCATCATAGCGTTTGATGGTTTTTGCAACAGCACTTGAAAAAAACGTTCAAAGTTTTTACATTTTTTCTGGATTGACTGACCTTCATGTGTTAAAGTAATGATGGACTGTCATTTCTCTTTGTTTATTTGAGCTGTTCTTGCCATAATATGGATTGGTATTTTACCAAATAGGGCTATCTTCTGTATACCACCCCTACCTTGTCACAACACAAATGATTGGCTCAAATGCATTAAGAAGGACAGAAATTCCACAAATTAACTTTTAACAAGGCCCACCTGTTAACCTCTCTGGGCTAGGTGGCACCAAATCTTCCCACCTACGTAACAGCCAGTGTAATCCTGTGGCGCGTTATTCAAAAACCTCAAAAATGCAAAAACTTCAATTTTTCAAACATATGACTATTTTACACCATTTTAAAGACAAGACTCTCGTTAATCTAACCACACTGTCCGATTTCAAAAAGGCTTTACAACGAAAGCAAAACATTAGATTATGTCAGCAGAGTACCCAGCCAGAAATAATCAAACACCCATTTTTCAAGCTAGCATATAATGTCACATAAACCCAAACCACAGCTAAATGTAGCACTAACCTTTGATGATCTTCATCAGATGACAACCCTAGGACATTATGTTATACAATACATGCATGTTTTGTTCAATCAAGTTCATATTTATATCAAAAACCAGCTTTTTTGCATTAGCATGTGACTAGCATGTGACTAGCATTCCCACCGAACACTGCCGGTGAATTTACTAAATTACTCACGATAAACGTTCACAAAAAGCATAACAATTATTTTAAGAATTATAGATACAGAACTCCTCTATGCACTCGATATGTCCGATTTTAAAATAGCTTTTCGGTGAAAGCACATTTTGCAATATTCTCAGTAGATAGCCTGGCATCACAGGGCTAGCTATTTAGACACGCAGCAAGTTTAGCACTCAGCAAAGTCACATTTACTATAAGAAAAATGTTATTACCTTTGCTGTCTTCGTCAGAATGCACTCCCAGGACTTCTACTTCAATAACAAATGTTGGTTTGGTCCAAAATAATCCATCGTTATATCCAAATAGCGGCGTTTTGTTCGTGCGTTCAAGACACTATCCAAAGTGTAAATAAGGGTCACGAGCATGGCGCAATTCGTGACAAAAAAATTCTAAATATTCCATTACCGTACTTCGAAGCATGTCAACCGCTGTTTAAAATCCATTTTTATGCAATTTTTCTCGTAAAAAAGCGATAATATTCCGACCGGGAATCTGCATTTAGGTAAACAGAGGAAAGAAAATAAAGCATTCGGTCGACTCGGGCACGCGCCTAAGCCCACAGTACTCTGATCGGCCACTTGCCAAACGCGATAAAGTGTTTCAGCCAGAGCCTGCCTCGATATCCTTTAGCTTTTTCCCGGGCTCTGAGAGCCTATGGGAGCCGTAGGAAGTGTCACGTTATTGCAAAGATCCTCAGTCTTCAATAAAAAGAGCCAAGATAAACACAACTTGTCAGACAGGCCACTTCCTGCATGGAATCTTCTCAGGTTTTGGCCTGCCGTATGAGTTCTGTTATACTCACAGACACCATTCAAACAGTTTTAGAAACTTTAGGGTGTTTTCTATCCAAAGCCAATAATTATATGCATATTCTAGTTACTGGGCAGGAGTAGTAACCAGATTAAATCGGGTACGTTTTTTATCCAGCCGTGTCAATACTGCCCCCTAACCCTAACAGGTTAATTGAAATGCATTCCAGGTGACTACCTCATGAAGCTGGTTGAGAGAATGCCAAGAGTGTGCAAAGCTGTCATCATGATTTATTTAACACTTTTTTGGGTACTACATGATTCCATATGTGTTATTTCATAGTTTTGATATCTTTACTATTATTCTACAATGTAGAAAATAGTACAAATAAAGAAAAACCCTTGAATGAGTAGATGTGTCCAAACCTTTGACTGGTACTGTGAATGTTCAGACCCTTTACTCAGTACTTTGTTGAAGCACCTTTGACAGCGATTACAGCCTTGAGTCTTCTTGGGTATGACGCTACAAGCTTGGCACACCTGTATTTGAGGAGTTTCTCAGATTCTTCTCTGCAGATCCTCTCAAGCTCTCAGGTTGGATGGGGAGCATCGCTGCACAGCTATTTTCAGGTCTATCCAGAGATGTTAGATTGGGTTTAAGTCTGGCCTCTGTCTGGGCCACTCAAGCCACTCCTGCATTGTCTTGTCTGTGTGCTTAGGGTTGTTGTCCTGTTGGAAGTTGAACCTTCACCCCAGTCTGAGGTCCTGAGCACTCTGGAGCAGGTTTTAATCAATGATCTCTCTGTACTTTGCTCTGTTCATCTCCTCCCAGCAGAGAGTAAAGGACGTCGTGACTTCAGGAGTAATGAGAAGCCCTGGCAGATCCATCCTAAGAAACCCAAGAAGTCTAAGAGTGATCTGGCTGTGTCTAACATCTCCCCTCCCTCACCAGAGTCCAAGTCCCGTGAGTGTATCTGTATTTGAATGCTGTGTATCTGTGAGAGCCTCTGTATCGGCCTTCTCTAGTCCAACAGACTGTTGTAGAGGTTTGCATAGGAACCGTTCACCCTTTACGTTGATACCTGCTGTACCTTAAGTATTCACCTCATTGCTTTCAGCCTTCCCTTTTATACACCTATATAACCTTTAACAGTCCTGTCAGTACCTCTGTCATTACAAATTGATGACGGAACCTCTCGGCAGCAGATGTAGCAGGTGCCAACCCTGCCTATCTTTTCTGAACAAAGTCCATCGACAGTAATACAAATACCAGAAAGCTTTCTTTGCTTTTGGTGTGACAGACACATCAGGTCTTAGTGAAGGTGGTGTCACGGCACAGCGCTTACAATCTCCCCTAAACTCCAGCAAGCTGAACTACAGGTTTGAGTACGAACCGTTCATCCATTGCATTGATACCTGTTGTACCCCAATTATTCACCTCATTAGTTTCAATCTCCCCTTTTAATTGGATGTAATTTCCCATTAAATTAGTCATGGTTTAACTGTGCTAGAGCCAGATGAGTACACTACCGGAGGGTCTATAGCACAGATAACTGAGGGGATGGAATCTGAACGAGAGAGAGAGAGAGAGATGGGTCAGAGAGAAAAAGAGAGATTGAGATGGAGTGAGAAACTTCAATAATTCAGTATTGCTCTCTGTCTCTGCCAGTCCCAGGCTATTTCAGGCTGTGGTCAGACCATTGCTCACGAGGAAATGAATGTGAGGATCTGTCTCTATCTCCGTGTCTGTGTGTGTCTACTCTGGTGGCCCTGATTCTGAAGCTTTTCCAACATAAAACACTATACCTTAACTGGCAGTAAAGAGACAGAGCTGTGCTCCTCTCAAAGCTGCACCAGAATATAATGGGAGATGTTTTTAAACATACATTCCCAGCGGGAATCAAATGCACAATTCTGACATTTCAAGCTCCATGCCTTACTAACTGAGCCACAATGGACCACAGGATACCTTCTTATACGATGTGCATTTCAGTCATGAAACATACACTGAGTGTACAAAGCATTATGAACACCTGCTTTTTTCCAGATGAAAGCTATGATCCCTTATTGATGTCACTTGTTAAATCCACTTCAAGTCAGTGTAGATGACGAGGAGGAGACGGGTTAAAGAAGGATTTTTAAGCCTTGAGACAAATGAGACATGGATTGTGTATGTGTGCCATTCAGACGGGGGGGGGGGTATCTCTGTATTTGACTTATAGTAACTTATCATAAAAGAACTGAGCTTTCTCTATGTAAGGGTGCTCTACTGTGTTCTGCTCCACGTGCAGGCTTACATCCACTATCAGAGAGATATTACACCTTTGTCTTTCCGTTACTACCACAGTCCAGAGAAGGGGTTGAATGGAGCTGAAGGGTGGGACTAATAACAACAAGATACCAAATGTAAAACATACGGGGTCTGTAAAATGTATATAGGTTCAGAACTTTTGTGAAATAGCACAGTTACAAATATATGGCAAATCAAACTGGATGGACATCATAAATAGAGGAAGGCCAGGACAAAAACAAACATAATATAACTATTGTAAAATACATTGTGTCTGTAAAATGTATATAGCATGTATAAGCTGGAAGTAGAAGCCTCAGTGTTGTTGTCCATTAGTTTACTCCAATTAGGGGATGGGTGGAAGGGTTAAAGGAAAATAATAAAGGAAAATATATTTCAAAAAGATATGTATATTTATATATGTATATATGTATGTGTATTTGTATGTGTATGTTTGTCTATATGTATGCATGTTTATATATGTATATGTGGGTATGTGTATATATGTACAGTCGTGGCCAAAAGTTTTGCGAATGACACAAATATTAATTTCACAAAGTCTGCTGTAACACTTTGGGCTTTGTGGGTGTGGAGTCAGGCGCAGGAAGCAGGAAAATGTTTGGTACAATATGTCATTTAATAAGTACTGAAAACTGAGGAAATATGTCCAAACACAACAGGGCGAAACAATAACCCCAAAGTCCAAAATACATGTACCACAAAACATACAAAGTGACGACACGTAACAAGCCCGCACACAGAACAGGTGGAGAGGCGGGGTTAAATAATAAAACGAATTACTAATGGGAAACAGGTGTAACTCATAAAGACATAACTAACAGAAAAACGAAAAAGGGATCGATGGCAGCCAGTAGGCCGGTGACGACGACCGCCGAGCGCCACCCGAACAGGGAGAGGAACCGCCCTCGGCAGTAGTTGTGACAGTACCCCCCCCCCGACGCGCCGACACCAGCCTCGAGGTCGACCCGGAGGACGAGGCGCAGGGCGATCCGGATGGAGGCGATGAAAATCAACTAACAATGATGGATCCAGTATGTCCCCCACCAGGACCCAGCACCTCTCCTCCGGACCGTACCCCTCCCAGTCCACGAGGTACTGCAGGCCCCCCACCTAGCGTCTTGAGTCCAGAATGGAGCGTACTGTATACGCCGGGCCCCCCTCGATGTCCAGGAGGGGGCGGAGGGACCTCCGGCACCTCACCGTCTTGTAGGGGACCACCGGCCTGAGGAGAGACACATGAAACGAGGGGTTAATACGATAATAAGAAGGGAGTTTTAATCTATAACACACCTCGTTTATTCTCCTCAGGACTTTGAAGGGCCCTACACGCTGCGGACCCAGCTTCCGGCAGGGCAAGCGGAGGGGCAGGTTTCGGGTTCGAGAGCCAGACCCTGTCTCCCGGTGCGAATATGGGAGCCTCACTGCGGTGGCGGTCAGCGCTCCTCTTTTGCCTTTCTCCTGCTTGTTTAAGGGATTCCTCCACAGCTCTCCAGGTGTCCCTGGAGCGCTGTACCCAATCCTCCACCGCAGGAGCCTCGGTCTGACTCTGATGCCATGGTGCCAGGACCGGCTGGTAGCCTAACACACACTGGAAAGGCGACATGTTAGTGGATGAGTGGCGGAGTGAATTTTGCGCCACCTCAGCCCAGGGTAAATACCTCGACCACTCACCTGGCCGGTCCTGGCAGTACGACCGCAGAAACCTACCCACCTCCTGGTTCTCTCTCTCCACCTGCCCATTGCTCTCGGGGTGATAACCGGAGGTCAAGCTAACCGAGACCCCCAGACGCTCCATAAACGCCCTCCATACATGGGACGTGAACTGGGGACCCCGATCAGAGACGATGTCCTCCGGCACCCCGTAATGCCGGAAGACATGGGTGAATAGAGCCTCCGCAGTCTGTAGGGCCGTAGGGAGACCGGGCAACGGGAGGAGACGGCAGGACTTAGAAAACCGATCCACAACTACCAGAACCGTGGTATTCCCCTGAGACGGGGGAAGATCGGTAAGAAAGTCCACCGACAGGTGAGACCACGGCCGTTGTGGAACGGGGAGGGGTTGTAACTTCCCTCTAGGAAGGTGCCTAGGAGCCTTACTCTGAGTGCATACCGAACAGGAAGAGACATAAAACCTCACGTCCTTAGCCAAGGTGGGCCACCAGTACTTCCCCCTAAGGCCTTGCACTGTCCTCGCCACCCCAGGATGACCCGACGAAGGTAGCGTATGAGCCCATCGAATCAATCGATCACGAACACCAAGCAGAACGTATTTACGACCGGTAGGACAATTTGAAGGCGCAGGCTCCATTTGCAACACCCGCTCAATGTCCGCGTCCACCTCCCATACTACTGGTGCTACCAGCTTAGAGGCTGGAAGGATGGTAGTAGGATCGATGGGCCTATCCTCAGTGTCATAGAGGCGGGACAGCGCGTCAGCCTTAGTGTTCATAGAGCCTGGTCTATATGACATCCTGAACTGAAATCGGGTGAAAAACAAGGCCCACCTTGCCTGACGCGGATTCAGTCTCCGGGCTGCCCGGATATACTCCAGGTTCCAGTCGTCAGTCCAGAGGAGAAAAGGGTGTCTAGCCCCCTCAAGCCAATGTCTCCACACAGTCAGAGCCTTAACCACAGCTAACAACTCACGGTCCCCCACATCATAGTTACGCTCCGCCGGACTGAGCTTCTTAGAAAAGAAAGCGCAGGGGCGGAGTTTCGGTGGCGCACCCGAGCGCTGTGATAGAACGACACCCACCCCAGCCTCGGATGCGTCCACTTCCACTATGAACGGCAAAGAGGGGTCCGGGTGCGCCAACACGGGCGCATCAGTGAACAGCGCTTTCAACTGGTTGAAGGCTCTGTCCGCTTCAGCCGACCACCGCAAACGCACCGGTCCCCCCTTCAAAAGTGAGGTAACGGGAGCCGCAACTTGGCCAAAACCCCGGATAAACCTCCGGTAGTAATTGGCAAAACCCAAAAACCGCTGCACCTCCTTCACCGTGGTGGGAGTCGGCCAATTACGCACAGCATTAACACGATCACACTCCATCACCATCCCTGAGGTGGAAATGCGATAACCCAGGAAGGAAACGGCTTTTTTGAAGATCTCACATTTCTCAGCCTTGACGTATAGATTATGCTTCAGCAGTCTACCAAGCACTTTGCGCACTAGAGACACATGCTCGGCACGTGTGGAGGAGTAAATAAGGATATCATCGATATACACAATCACTCCCTGCCTGTGCAGGTCCCTAAGAATCTCATCCACAAAAGATTGAAAGACGGCTGGAGCATTCTTCAACCCATACGGCATGACGAGGTACTCATAGTGGCCCGATGTGGTACTAAATGCGGTTTTCCACTCGTCTCCCTTCCGAATATGCACCAGATTATAAGCGCTCCTGAGATCCAGTTTCGTGAAAAAACGCGCTCCGTTTAAACGATTCCACTGCGGTAGCAATGCGAGGTAGCGGGTAACTGAACCCCACTGTGATAGAATTGAGACCTCTATAATCAATGCATGGACGCAAACCTCCCCCCTTTTTTCACGAAAAAGAAACTCGAGGAGACAGGTGAAATGGAGGGCTGAATGTACCCTTGCCCCAGAGCTTCCGTGACATATGTCTCCATAGCCAATGTCTCCTCCTGGGACAATGGGTACACGTGACTCTTAGGAAGCGCAGCGTTATCCTGGAGGTCTATCGCACAATCCCCCGGTCGATGAGGTGGTAATTTAGTCGCCTTCTTTTTACAGAAGGCGAGAGCCAAATCGGCATACTCAGGGGGAATGCGCACAGTGGAAACCTGGTCTGAACTCTCCACCGACGTGGCACCAATGGAAACACCTAGACATCTACCTGAACACTCCTCTGACCATCCCTGGAGAATCCCCTGTTTCCACAAAATCTTAGGATTGTGACTAGCTAACCAGGGCACCCCCAGCACCACTGGAAACGCAGGTGAGTCGATAATAAAGAAACTAATTTGTTCCTTATGATTCCCCTGCGTTACCATGTCCAGTGGCACCGTGGTCTCCCTGATCAGCCCTGACCCTAATGGTCGGCTATCTAAGGAGTGCACGGGGAAAGGGGAATCTAACGGTACCAGCGGAATTCCCAACTTAAGGGCTAGTCCGCGATCCATAACGTTCCCAGCTGCGCCTGAATCGACTAGCGCCTTATGCTGGGAAAAGGGAGCAAAATCAAGGAAAAAAATTAAGACAAACACGTGACCAACAGAGGATTCTGGGTGAGTGTGGTGCTGACTCACCTGGGATGAATGAGGAGTGTTCTGCCTGCCCTCTCGACTCCCAGAGGGACCCCCCCAGCACTGATCGGCCGTGTGTCCTCGTCGACCACAATTGGTGCAGGAGGGGCGCCCTCCTCCGGTTCCCCTTGTGTAAGGTCTGTCGTCAGGAATGGACCAAGGCGCAGCGGGAATGTGGATACTCATATTTTTAATAAACACAAGTAAAGCATCCACAGGAAAAAAAACAATAAACACAACAGGAACAGTTTTGCAGGCACACAAAACGCAGTGCAAAAACAACTACCCACAACCCCAAGGAAAAACACACACTACTATATAGGACTCCCAATCAAAGGCAACTCAACACACCTGCCTTCAATTGGGAGTCCAACAACCAACTCACACGTAACACAAACTCTCTGCCACGTCCTGACCAAAACTAATACAATTGCTCCCTCTGCTGGTCAGGACGTGACAGTACCCCCCCCCCCCCCCCCCCAAAGGTGTATTGACACGGCTGGATAAAAAACGTACCCGATTTAATCTGGTTACTACTCCTGCCCAGTAACTAGAATATGCATATAATTGGCTTTGGATAGAAAACACTCCAAAGTTTCTAAAACTGTTTGAATGGTGTCTGTGAGTATAACAGAACTCAAATGGCAGGTCAAAACCTGAGAGATTCCTTTACAGGAAGTGGCCTGTCTGACCATTTATTGTCTTTCTTTGACATCTCATTCCATTACAAAGGATCTCTGCGGTAACGTGACACTTCCCACGGCTCCAATAGGCTCTCAGAGCCCGGGAAAAACCTGAATGTCATCATTCCAGCCCCAGGCTGAAACACATTATCGCCTTTCTCAAGTGGCCGATCAAGGGACTGTGGGCTTAGGCGCGCCCCCGTCTTTGTGTTTTTTCCTCTGTTTACCGAAAAGGAGATTCCCGTTCGGAATATTATTGCTTTTTTACGAGATAAATTGCATAAAAATTGATTTTAAACAGCGGTTGACATGCTTCGAAGTACGGTAATGGAATATTTAGAATTTTTTTGTCACGAATTGCGCCATGCGCACGACCCTGATTTACCATTTCGGATAGTTTCTGGAACGCACGAACAAAACGCCGCTATTTGGATATAACGATGGATTATTTGGGACCAAACCAACATTTGTTATTGAAGTAGAAGTCCTGGGAGTGCATTCTGACGAAGACAACAAAGGTAATAACATTTTTGTTATAGTAAATCTGATTTTGGTGAAGGCTAAACTTGCCGGGTGTCTAAATAGCTAGCCCGTGATGGCTGAGCTATGTACTTAGAATATTGCAAAATGTGCTTTCACCAAAAACCTATTTTAAAATCGGACATATCGAGTGCATAGAGGAGTTCTGTATCTATAATTCTTAAAATAATTGTTATGCTTTTTGTGAACGTTTATCGTGAGTAATTTAGTAAATTGTTAGTGGAGCCAGTGGAATCCCGTGGCGCATTATTCAAATACCTTAGAAATGCTATTACTTCAATTTCTCAAACATATGACTATTTTACACCATTTTAAAGACAAGACTCTCGTTAATCTAACCACACTGTTCGATTTCAAAAAGGCTTTACAACGAAAACAAAACATTAGATTATGTCAGCAGAGTACCCAGCCAGAAATAATCAGACACCCATTTTTCAAGCTAGCATATAATGTCACATAAACCCAAACCACAGCTAAATGCAGCACTAACCTTTGATGATCTTCATCAGATGACAATCCTAGGACATTATGTTATACAATACATGCATGTTTTGTTCAATCAAGTTCATATTTATATCAAAAACCAGCTTTTCACATTAGCATGTGACGTTCAGAACTAGCATACCCACCGCAAACTTCCGGTGAATTTACTAAATTACTCACGATAAACGTTCACAAAAAACATAACAATTATTTTAAGAATTATAGATACAGAACTCTTTTATGCAATCGCTATGTCCGATTTTAAAATAGCTTTTCGGTGAAAGCACATTTTGCAATATTCTGAGTAGATAGCCCAGCCATCACGGGCTAGCTATTTAGACACCCACCAAGTTTAGCCCTCACCAAAGTCAGATTTACTATAAGAAAAATTGTATTACCTTTGCTGTTCTTCGTCAGAATGCACTCCCAGGACTTCTAATTCAATAACAAATGTTGGTTTGGTTCAAAATAATCCATAGTTATGTTCAAATATCCTCTGTTTTGTTCGTGCGTTCAAGACACTATCCGAAGGGTAAAGAAGGGTGACGCGCCCAACGCGTTTCGTGACAAAAAAATTCTAAATATTCCATTACCGTACTTCGAAGCATGTCAACCGCTGTTTAAAATAAATTTTTATGCCATTTTTCTCGTGAAAAAGCGATAATATTCCGACCGGGAAATCCTGTTTTAGTTCAAAGACAGAGAAAATAGAAACATGGGGTCGCCTCGTGCACGCGCCTCAGTCTCATTGTACTCTGATCGACCACTTACCAAAGGCGCTAATGTTTTTCAGCCAGGGGCTCCAAATACATCATTCAGCTTTTTCCCGCCTTCTGAGAGCCTATGGGAGTCATAGGAAGTGTCACGTTACAGCAGAGATCCTCAGTTTTGAATAAAGAGAGTCAAGAAGCCCAAGAAATTGTCAGACAGGCCACTTCCTGGAAGGAATCTTCTCAGGTTTTTGCCTGCCATATGAGTTCTGTTATACTCACAGACACCATTCAAACAGTTTTAGAAACTTAAAGGTGTTTTCTATCCAAAGCCAATAATTATATGCATATTCTAGTTTCTGGACAGTAGTAATAACCAGATTAAATCGGGTACGTTTTTTATCCGGCCGTGCAAATACTGCCCCCTACCCCCAACAGGTTAAATAATAAAACGAATTACTAATGGGAAACAGCTGTAACTCATAAAGACATAACTAACAGAAAAACGAATCGATGGCAGCTAGTAGGCCGGTGACGACGACCGCCGAGCGCCACCCGAACAGGGAGAGGAACCGCCCTCGGCAGTAGTCGTGACATCTGCTGCCTCAGTTTGTATGATGGCAATTTGAATATACTCCAGAATGTTATGAAGAGTGATCAGATGAATTGCAATTCATTGCAAAGTCCCTCTTTGCCATGCAAATGAACTGAATCCCCAAAAAACATTTCCACTGCATTTCAGCCCTGCAACAAAAGGACCAGCTGACATCATGTCAGGGATTCTCTCGTTAACATAGGTGTGTGTGTTGACGAGGACAAGGCTGAAGATCACTCTGTCATGCTGATTGAGTTCGAATAACAGACTGGAAGCTTCAAAATCAAAATGCTTGGAATCATTGTTCTTCCTCTGTCAGCCATGGTTACCTGAAAGGAAACACGTGCCATCATCATTGCTTTACACAAAAAGGGCTTCACAGGCAAGGATATTTCTGCCAGTAAGATTGCACCTAAATCAACCATTTATCGGATCATCAAGAACTTCAAGGAGAGCAGTTCAATTGTTGGGAAGAAGGCTTCAGGGCGCCCAAGAAAGTCCAGCAAGCGCCAGGACCGTCTCCTAAAGTTGATTCAGCTGCGGGATCGGGGCACCACCAGTACAGAGCTTGCTCAGGAATGGCAGCAGGCAGGTGTGAGTGCATCTGCACGCACTGTGAGGTGAAGACTTTTAGAGGATGGCCTGGTGTCAAGAAAGGAAGCAAAGAAGTCACTTCTCTCCAGGAAAAACATCAGGGACAGACTGATATTCTGCAAAAGGTACAGGGATTGGACTGCTGAGGACTGGGGTAAAGTCATTTTCTCTGATGAATCCCCTTTCCGATTGTTTGGGGCATCCGGAAAAAGGCTTGTCCGGAGAAGACAAGGTGAGCGCTACCATCAGTCCTGTGTCATGCCAACAGTAAAGCATCCTGAGACCATTCATGTGTGGGGTTGCTTCTCAGCCAAGAGAGTGGACTCACTCACAATTTTGCCTAAGAACACAGCCATGAATAAAGAATGGTACCAACACATCCTCCGAGAGCAACTTCTCCCAACCATCCAGGAACAGTTTGGTGACGAACAATGCCTTTTCCAGCACCATAAGGCAAAAGTGATAACTAAGTGGCTCGGGGTACAAAATATCGATATTTTGGGTCCATGGCCAGGAAACTCCCCAGACCTTACATGTAATCCCATTGAGAACTTGTGGTCAATCCTCAAGAGGCGGGTGGACAAACAAAAACCCACAAATTCTGACAAACTCCAAGCATTGATTATGCAAGAATGGGCTGCCATCAGTCAGGATGTGGCCCAGAAGTTAATTGACAGCATGCCAGGGCGGATTGCAGAGGTCTTGAAAAAGAAGGGTAACACTGCAAATATTGACTCTTTGCATCAACTTCATGTAATTGTCAATAAAAGCCTTTGACACTTATGAAATGCTTGTAATTATACTTCAGTATTCCATAGTAACATCTGACAAAAATACCTAAAGACACTGAAGAAGCAAACTTTGTGAAAATTAATATTTGTGTCATTCTCAAAACTTTTGGCCACGACTGTGTATATATATAAATATATATATTTACCCCAAAAATATATGGGGGATTGGAAATGATGCAGACAATTACATTGATGGAAGCAACAATCTATCCGCAATATTTAAGCTGATCCACCCTTTAAAAAAAAAGACAGAGAGCAAGAGAGAGAGAGCGAGGAGGAGGGGGAAACTGTTTAGTCTCCCCTCTCATCCTTATATGAACCTTGATCATGTGATATCCTGTATGACAGAAAATGAAACTTAAAAGCAGACCCTCATTCGTTTGCATATTGCCCAAACGACACACCATTGTCATAACTTCCTTGAGAACTGTTCTAAAGTAATCTGTTGAATCACTCTTACCTTATCTGTACCCTGAGATCAACAACACCTAGACAACATTAGGTAAGTACTTTATCCATCTAATCGTGATCATACTTGATAAGTTTTACATCTTGGTTTCAATATTCCGACTGCATTTTGGTTATTTTTGGAATCTGTCGATGAGCAGTTTGTTTAGGATGTCCTTTGCCTTGACTATTTTAAATCCTCTCTGTAAAATGTGCATATGATCAAAGAGTAGGTCACCAACAAAAAAGCGAAACAATTGAATGAATGCATACCATGACATTTTCATATAAACATTTTGAACCTTACGTTTTTTGTTTATAATGTTGTGAAAATAATGGAGATTTGTTACCGTCACCCATAGAAGTTAAGCTACATATGTAGGATTTTAACTCGAGCCAGTTTGCTACAGCAGGATAATAATCCTGCAGCAACAGGAAATTTGAATTATTATGTGGATTATAATAATTGGACAATTTTGTAGGTGTCGATAAATGTTTTGTTAGGGGAAATCAAGTCTGAAATGTCAAAGTGGAAATTACAAACTTTAGATGCCTTTTTAAAACTCAAATACACTACAAGTTTACATTTCCTGCTGTGAAGGAAAATTCTCAGCAACAAAAAAGTTTGCCAAAATGTTGTGTGAACAGACCTTTGATGGGGGAGGTGCTCAAGGTTTAAAAAAA
Organism: Salmo salar; assembly: GCF_965601325.2. Classification (NCBI taxonomy): domain Eukaryota; kingdom Metazoa; phylum Chordata; class Actinopteri; order Salmoniformes; family Salmonidae; genus Salmo; species Salmo salar. The sequence goes on along the minus strand of NC_138319.1, from coordinate 18,264,513 downwards.
AAGCCACACTCACTCATCACATATTGTAGGGTAAACAAGCTAGAACCACAGATGAAAGGGAGGTAGTGAAAGTATCTTTGCTAGAATCACTACTGTGGTGGGCTATATCAGCTCATCATCCCAAATGCAGATGAATCAGCTAGTTAGTTATGCTTTCAAAACAAGCTAACTAGTCTTTACTTGATTTAAATCTGTTCTGCTACTGACAAACAGTCAAACTGCAGCTGCCCCTTTTCCTGTCCCTGATCCTGAGACGACACATGGTAGCAACCCTAAGTAACCTACTAAAACACCACCAATCAAAAGGGCACTGTTTTAATAGTAGGGACAAAGTGCAGGTGCTCCAGTACCCCTAGGACTCTATCTGTACATGTACCTGACTGACCATATCATTAGGGTGTAGTACCTCTCTCACGTCGCTGACAGTCCTGTCTTCTTTACAGCAGCATTTACACAACCATGTGGGCAGAAGATGACTTCACTCTTCCCTCTGGGTCAGTGCGACTGGGCCTATCTGAACCACAAGATGACAATACCTACGTCATGTACCACGGCACCTCTTGGCTGGCCGCAAATGAAATCCTGAACACTGGTTTTCGTCAGTCTCATGGTGGTATGTTGGGGCGTGGAGTGTACCTGAGCCGAGACCTGATGAAGGCAAGCAGGTACCCCCTGGATCTTCCTGAACATCGGAGGGTTGTCATCCGAGTCAATGTCAATGTGGGCAAGGTGAAAAGAATTGACTATCAGTATCATCCTCTGCAGACAACCTGGCATGAGAACGGTTACGACACCGCCTGGGTCCCTCCTAACTGTGGTATGGTGAAGAGTGGTCTAGAAGAGGACTGTGTCTGGAATCCAAAACGCATCACTGTCTTAGGTACCATCCAGCCTAATATGCAACAGCCCCAGTGTCATTCACGCTGGTGATGAAGGGATGGATAATGTGTAACAATATGAAAAGAAAATACATTGAATGTATTTCAACAGTATGTCATTTAGTCTCATTGACTAAAACAACAGTTGATTTTGACCAATAAATTGTTACAACAATAAACCGTCATCTCTTGTTATGTCATTGATCAACATTCCATTATCATGACGTTTCCTATGCCATGACAGAGAGAACATTTACAAGAAAACGAAACTATGGTAGCTCACCATTTCTTCTCCTGACTGCAGGGCGAGGTCTAAGAGATCAAGATAAAAGCAGATAATCTATAAATATACTGTAGGTACACTGATTATGGGTGAATCACTCTATTCATTTCAACAAACAAAAATAAAGGTATGAACATACGGTTTACATACATGTGTCTATTATTATTCAACATACTGTTAACATACAGTGCATGTGTCATTCCTCGTTTGTTTCTAGTCTTTCTATGCTACTGTTACAGTTGACCATTACAATGGAAAAAGGTATGAAGGAGAAGAGAAAAATAGAGAGAGGAAGGAAGGAAGGAAAGAAGGAAGCAAGATAAAGGAAAGGGAGGAGAGGAAGAACAGCAAAGACTAAACATGCCTCTGCTAACTTGTATGTGTGTTAAGACTCCGTTTGACTCATGTTGGAAATGAATTCACACTAAATAACAACAGATAAAATCCTCCTATTCTTCCTCAAAACAAAATGTCAAAAAGGTAGATTAAATACCTGTGTACTCTCCAGGTTTATAACTTAACATGGACATCCCCCTACTGTTGAATACTTCTAGTAATCCAGTGGATTTCAGTCATGAAACATATACATGAAACATACTGTACATGAAACATACATAACACATGGTATCACTGTATCTTTGTAGAACACGTTTAGTACTGTACTTTACACAGATGGCTGATGCAATTCAAAGTAGTCATCCATACAGTAGTAATGTTCAGAGATACAACACAGTACAGTGATGTATGAAGGAGAGGCACTCACTTCTCAGGAACATAGAAGGGCAGAATCCATCAAACTATTGTGTATAACATAACAAAACCAAGGTCGTGATTTGGATCAAGTAAAATAAATCGTATATTAGGATAAGCAAGTTCCTAAATTGTAAAAATACTGTCTTTCACCAGTATTGTACAGTTGTTTGTTTGTTTATGTCTGACATTATGAAAAGAAAAATAGATTGAATGTATTTCAACAGTATGCAATTTAGACTAATTGACTAAGACAACAGTTGATTTTGACCAATAAGTTGTTACAACAATAAACCATCATCTCTTGTTATGTCATTGATCAACATTCCATTCTCATGACGTTTCCTATGCCATGACAGAGAGAACATTTACAAGAAAACGAAACTATGGTAGCTCACCATTTCTTCTCCTGACTGCAGGGCGAGGTCTAAGAGATCAAGATAAAAGCAGATAATCTATAAATATACTGTAGGTACACTGATTATGGGTGAATCACTCTATTCATTTCAACAAACAAAAATAAAGGTATGAACATACGGTTTACATACATGTGTCTATTATTATTCAACATACTGTTAACATACAGTGCATGTGTCATTCCTCGTTTGTTTCTAGTCTTTCTATGCTACTGTTACAGTTGACCATTACAATGGAAAAAGGTATGAAGGAGAAGAGAAAAATAGAGAGAGGAAGGAAGGAAGGAAAGAAGGAAGCAAGATAAAGGAAAGGGAGGAGAGGAAGAACAGCAAAGACTAAACATGCCTCTGCTAACTTGTATGTGTGTTAAGACTCCGTTTGACTCATGTTGGAAATGAATTCACACTAAATAACAACAGATAAAATCCTCCTATTCTTCCTCAAAACAAAATGTCAAAAAGGTAGATTAAATACCTGTGTACTCTCCAGGTTTATAACTTAACATGGACATCCCCCTACTGTTGAATACTTCTAGTAATCCAGTGGATTTCAGTCATGAAACATATACATGAAACATACTGTACATGAAACATACATAACACATGGTATCACTGTATCTTTGTAGAACATGTCTAGTACTGTACTTTACACAGATGGCTGATGCAATTCAAAGTAGTCATCAATACAGTAGTAATGTTCAGAGATACAACACAGTACAGTGATGTATGAAGGAGCAGCACTTACTTCTCTGGAACATAGAAGGGCAGAATCCATCAAACTATTGTGTATAACATAACAAAACCAAGGTCGTGATTTGGATCAAGTAAAATAAATAGTATATTAGGATAAGCAAGTTCCTAAATTGTAAAAATACTGTCTTTCACTAGTATTGTACAGTTGTTTGTTTGTTTATGTCTGACATTATGAAAAGAAAAATAGATTGAATGTATTTCAACAGTATGCAATTTAGACTAATTGACTAAGACAACAGTTGATTTTGACCAATAAGTTGTTACAACAATAAACCGTCATCTCTTGTTATGTCATCAATCAACATTCCATTATCATGACTTTTCCTATGTCATGACAGAGAGAACATTTACAAGAAAATGAAACTACAGTAGCTCACCATTTCTTCTCCTGACTGCAGGGCGAGGTCTCAGAGATCAAGATAAAATACGATCATCTATATATTAATATACTGTAGGTACAATGATTATGGGTGAATCACTGTATTCATTTCAACAAACAACAAAATAATAATCATTTGTGTAAACAATATTTGTGCCTATTGCGTACATTGCGCAATAAAATATGTTCAAAACACACTACAAATCATGACCATTACGGCAGCACAATCTCGTCTTTTATCATGTTTAATAGCTTCATCTCCCAGGAAATTAAGGCATCAACATACAGTTTACATACTGTACATGTATAAAATGTCATTTCTCGTTTGTTTCTAGTCTTCCGATGCCACTGTTACAGTTGACCATTATAATGGAAAGAGGTAGGAAGGAGAAGAGAAAAATAGATAGAGAAAGGAAGGAAGGAAGGAAGGAAGGAAGGAAGGAAGGAAGGAAGGAAGGAAGGAAGGAAGGAAGGAAGGAAGGAAGGAAGGAAGGAAGGAAGGAAGGAAGGAAGGAAGGAAGGAAGGAAGGAAGGAAGGAAGGAAGGAAGGAAGGAAAGGGAGGAGAAGAACAGCAAAGACTAAACATGAGTCTGCTAACTTGTGTGTTAAGACACCGTTTGAATCATGCATGCAATGAATTTACACTAAATAACAACAGATAAAATCCTCTTATTCTTCCTCAAAACAAAATGTCAAAAAGGTAGATTAAATACCTGTGTACTCTCCAGGTTTATAACCTTAACATGGACATCCCCCTACTGTAGAATACTTCTAGTAATCCAGTGGATTTCAGTCATGAAACATATACATGAAACATACTGTACATGAAACATGCATAACACATGGTATCACTGTATCTTTGTAGAACACGTCTAGTACTGTACTTTACACAGATGGCTGATGCAATTCAAAGTAGTCATCAATACAGTAGTAATGTTCAGAGATACAACACAGTACAGTGATGTATGCAGGAGCAGCACTCACTTCTCAGGGACATAGAAGAGCAGAATCCATCAAAATAGTTTTAGATTACTGCTTCAGATGACTTTCTAGAACATTTAGTAGTGGCCCTGCTTTCACCCACCCATTTCCTGCCCCTATTTGAGATCATTTCAAAGGTATGTATTTTTCATAAGGGTCTAATACTGTATGTCCTGATGAATATAGATCTCTCTCCATTATCGTCAGACAGTAAAGTCTACAATCAGAACTGCTCATGTAATCCAAAACTCTGTGTGTGTGTTTGTGTGTGTCTGATGGATTATTACTACAGATGTCGGATCTTTACTTGATCATTTTTTTGTCGCTGAGAATTTTCCTGCTGCATCAGGAAATTCAAATGAGCTCCATGAGTCCCTGAAAAAGAGCAGTTCTCCTTCGCTCCATGCTGGGCATTCAAGTGAATAGGATCACGGTTCACCATCAAATTAATGTTCTCTCTTGCTTGCTTAAACGCTACGCCTAGGTCCTAGTTCTGTAACATTCAAATGTACAAAAATGTATCTGAAAAGCAGCCAGACACATCATCAACCAAAAAATGTACATAGCTTAATAACAATATAGATAATGGTCTCCACTAGCCTACAATATACAAGTGTTAAGTGTATGGTAAGGTCAGAATTGAGTTCAATTGTGGTCTCCACTATGCTGTTTTTCTCTCGGTTCCTGAAGCTTTTCCAATATCAAACACTATATCTCAACTGCCAGTCTGGCATTGAAGAGACAGAGTTGTGCTCCTCTCTGCACCAGAATATAATGGGTTGAGATACACCTTTACAAGCTCTTGCCATTTAGCTGATGCTTTTTTCTGTGCACATATTGGTATTGGTGGCCCTAGCGGGAATAAAACTCACAATCCTGGCGTTCCAAGTGAAACTCCCTACATGACCACAGGATACCCTTATCCTATTTGGAGTCCGTTGGTTGTGTCTTAGTGGATTTCAGTCATGAAACATACATAGGATCTCTGCATCTGAGAGAGAGAGAGAGAGAGAGAGAGAGAGAGAGAGAGAGAGAGAGAGAGAGAGAGAGAGAGAGAGAGAGAGAGAAAGAGAGATTGAGAGAGAGAGAGAGAGAGAGAGAGAGAGAGAGATAGAGAGAGAGAGAAGGGTGTAAACTATTAGTAAATCTGCCCCCTTTCATCTTTATATTTACCTTGGCCATGTGATAACCTGTTTGATGGGAAAGAAAATGTGCAACTAGAACCTCATTCGTTTGCATATTAACGACACGCCCTTGTCATAACTTCCTCTAGAACTGGTATAAAGTCATCCGTTGAATCACTCTACCATACCTGTACCCTGAGATCAACATCATCTACACATACAGATCTGTCATTAGGTAAGTACTTTATCCAACTAATCGTTGATCAAACTTGCTAAGTTTTACATTTTGTTTCTGACATTCCAACATTGCATTTTGGTTATTTTTGGAATCTGTTGATGAGCAGTTTGTTTAGGATGTCCTTTGCCTTGACTATTTAAGTCTCTAAATCCTCTCTGTAAAATGTGCATATGATCAAAGAATAGGTCACCAACAAAAAAGCTAAGCAATTAACCGAATGCATACCATGACATTTTCATATAAAAATGAATTTGTTTATAATGTTGTGAAAATAATGGATATTTGTTACTGTCACCCAGAACAGTTAAACTACTACACGACATGTCCCTCAGACGGCATAATAATATAGACTAGCCACAGGGTCGTGAACAGACCTTTGATGGGGGAGGTGCTCAAAGTTTAAAAAAGCCACACTCAGTCATCACACATTGTAGGGTAAACAAGTTAGAACCACAGATGAATGGGAGGAAGTAAAAGTATCTTTGTTAGAATCACTACTGTGGTGGGCTATATCAGTTGATCATCCCAAATGCAGATGAATCAGCTAGTTAGTTATGCTTTCAAAACAAGCTAACTAGTCTTTACTTGATTTAAATCTGTTCTGCTACTGACTAACAGTCAAACTGCAGCTGCCCCTTTTCCTGTCCCTGATCCTGAGACGACACATGCTAGCAACCCTAAGTAACCTACTAATGGCAGTAATCATTTCACACTCACCACCCAGCGCTGTAGATCACTCCTCCATGCAGGTAGAAGGGTGGGGAGGGGACTTTTTTAAAGATTCATGAGTTTATGAGAACATCTAGTTTGATGGGCAATTTGTTACATGTAAAATAACAAGAGAGAAAATAAATTAGTTTAAAAACACCACCAATCAAAAGGACAATGTTTTAATAGTAGGGACAATTGGCTCTTGCTCCAGTACCCCTAGGACTCTATCTGTGCATGTACCTGACTGACCATATCATTAGGGTGTAGTACCTCTCTCACGTCGCTGACAGTCCTGTCTTCTTTACAGCAGCATTTACACAACCATGTGGGCAGAAGATGACTTCACTCTTCCCTCTGGGGCAGTGCGACTGGGCCTATCTGAACCACAAGATGACAATACCTACGTCATGTACCACGGCACCACTAGGCTGGCCGCAAATCAAATCCTGAACACTGGTTTTCGTCAGTCTTCTCGTGGTATGTTGGGGCGTGGAGTGTACCTGAGCCGAGACCTGCAGAAGGCAAGCAGGTACCCCGTGGAACTTCTTGAACATCAGAGGGTTATCATCCGAGTCAATGTCAATGTGGGCAAGGTGAAAAGAATTGACAATAAGTATCATCCTTTGCGGACAACCTGGCATGAGAACGGTTACGACACCGCCTGGGTTCCTCCTAACTGTGGTATGGTGAAGAGTGGTCTAGAAGAGGACTGTGTCTGGGATCCAAAACGCATCACTGTCTTAGGTACCATCCAACCAAAAAGGCAGCAGCGTCCGCATCAGGAATGCAGGTGAAGAAGGGATGCCATGGTTATTTTGGGAATCTGTTGATGAGCAGTTTGTTTAGGATGTCCTTTGCCTTGACTATTTTAAATCCTCTCTGTAAAATGTGCATATGATCAAAGAGTAGGTCACCAACAAAAAAGCTAAACAGTTGACCGAAGGCATACCATGACATTTTCATGTAATCATTTTGCACCTTACAGTTTTTGTTTATAATGTTGTGAAAAGAATGGAGATTTGTTACTGTCACCCATAAAAGTTAAGCTACTTCCCAAAATGTCCCTCAGACGGCATAATAATATAGACTAGCCACAGGGTCGTGAACAGACCTTTAATGGGGGAGGTGCTCAAAGTTAAAAAAAAGCCATACTCACTCATCACATATTGTAGGGTAAACAAGCTAGAACCACAAATGAATGGGAGGAAGTGAAAGTATCTTTGCTAGAATAACTACTGTGGTGGTCTATATCAGTTGATCATCCCAAATGTAGATCTTCCCTGATCCTGAGACGACACATGGTAGCAACCCTAAGTAACCTACTAATGGCAGTATTCATTTCACACTCACCACCCAGCGCTGTAGATCACTCCTCCATGCAGGTAGCAGGGTGGGGAGGGTACTTTTTTAAAGATTCATGAGTTTATGAGAAATAATGTAGTTTGATGGGCAATTTGTTACAATTAAAGTAACAAGAGAGAAAATAAATTAGTTTAAAAAACACTACCAATCAAAAGGGCACTGTTTTAATAGTAGGGACAAAGTGCAGGTGCTCCAGTACCCCTAGGACTCTATCTGTACATGTACCTGACTGACCATATCATTAGGGTGTAGTACCTCTCTCACGTCGCTGACAGTCCTGTCTTCTTTACAGCAGCAGTTACACAAACATGTGGGAAGAAGATGACTTCACTCTTCCCTCTTGGGATTTTTGTAGAGGCAGAACCAACGCCAGGATGGGGTGCTGCCACATCGGAGGCAGGGGAAATACTGTTTTCTGGTTTTGACCGTCAGTATCATCCTCTGCGGACAACCCGGAATGAGAACCTCTTCGATTTCATCCAGCGAAATATGCAACAGAACTAGGGTCATTCATGCTGGTGATGAAGGGAGGATAATGTGTAACAATATGAAGAGAAAAATACATTGAATGTATTTCAACAGTATGTAATTTAGTCTCATTGACTAAAACAACAGTTGATTTTGACCAATAAATTGTTAGAACAATAAACCGTCATCTCTTGTTATGTCATTGATCAACATTCCATTATCATGACTTTTCCTATGCGACGCCAGATAGAACATTTACAAGAAAACGAAACTACGGTAGCTCACCTTTTCTTCTCCTGACTGCAGGGCGAGGTCTCAGAGATATTCGCATATATTCTTGTACTCTAGGTACAATGATTATGGTGAATCAATCTGTTCATTTCAAGAAACAAGAAAACAAACAACAAAAATAAACGTTTGTGAAAATATTATTTGTGCCTATTGCTCACTTTGAGCAACGAAATATGTTACACTGCAGAAAAGCCAGAATAGATTTTTTCTCTCCATAGGAAAACAAGTCGTGTTTCTTTTTTTTGTTAAGATTATTATTCTTTTTTTGTTAACAATACAGAACATACTCATACAAAATACAACATACAGATCCACACAAACATCAACGACATCACACCTACCCAGACCCACCTGTTCTCACACCTATCTCCAGTGTCTTCACTACTCTCTGTCAAATGTCCTCAAATTGCACCATTTTGTTCCTCTCTGTCGCCAACGCTCTTGAAATATTTAGATAATGAAGCATATGATGTTTACATTGTCTTAGCGATGGAGGATTGGTTTATTTACAGTTTTTAAGTATATGTTTTTTTTTAAAGATAATTGATGAGTAGAGTATCGTCCAACCCATCGGGTATCTCACTGCACCATTATATGCCATGTCTTGAAATATGCAGACAGGCGGATTAAAAGTACATTTACATTGTAATACTTCTGACAGCCAACATTCTAACTCCACACATGGACTTTATGACGTTCCCAGAAGGCATGGATTATTGAATCATTATTAGTTTTACTCGTAAGACATGACTCTGTCGTTGTGCTGTTGAATTTATGAATTTTGTCTCTTGTATAATCAATTATATACATTAGTTATGCTGGATTAAGCGTACATTTTCATTAACTGTAAGTGTATTAGTTATGTTCCAACATACCCTCCATTTTGTGCCAATATCAGTTCTTTCTAGGTCTTGGTTTCAATAGTTTCTAAGAGATTGTCAGTTGGATATGCTCTCTGCAAGGTTTTGTGTATCTTACCTGTCATATGAATACCCTTTTCTGTCTCAAATAGGATGTCCAACATAATTAAAATAGAAATGTTGTGATCTGAAACTTTTAAGTTGTATGTATACTGAACAAAAATGAAAATGCAACATGCAACAATTTGAAAGATTTGACTGATTTACAGTTCATATAAGGAAAATCTGTCAATTGTAATAAATTTGTTAGGCACTAATCTATGGATTTCACATGACTGGGTTGGAGTGGGCCTTGGAGGGCAAAAGCCCACCCACTGGGGGGCCAGTCCGAGCCAATCAGAAACAGTTTTTCCTCACAAAAGGGCTTTATTGCAGACAGAAATACTACACACCTGTCAGGTGGATGGATTATCTCGGCAATGGAGAAACTCTCCCTAACAGGTATGTAAACAAATGTGAGTAAAACATTTGAGAGAAATACGCTTTTTGTACATATGGAACAGTTCTGTGATTTATTTATTTCAGATCATGAAACATGGGACCAATACTTTACATGTTGCATTAATATTTTTGTTCAGTGTATTTGAAAATATCTACAGTGATCAGTCCAAAATTGATTTTTAATTTTGTCATGGAATTAAATTAATTTCGTATTATCAAGTCATTTATGCCTTTAGGTTTCCAATGTGGACCAATTTATTGGTGAATTCTGAAAAGCTATCCAAGGATTGTTCCATAGAGTTGTGTTTTTAGGGAGTGATATTGGTTCTTGTAGAATACGTTTCATTTTCTTCCATGTTATTGTGTTCTTAACTATAAAGTTGTTCATGTTCTTAGCTTTATTCTTTGAAAAGAGACACACATCTTCAATAATTACTAATTGTTCCTCCTTAGTGCATTCAACAATTTGTCACAAGTAAAAGCCTTGGGTGGCGAGTTGATACATCTCCAAGTCTGGGAGGTGAAAGCAACCCTCAGACTTAGGGAGATGTACAACTTTCCTTTTTATTCTATGAGTTTTATTTGCCCATTTAGTTTATATTCATGTTTACCAATACTGATACCTCTAACATTTGGGTCCTGTCTAATTCTTTCCGCAAGCAGTTCAATTGCCAGTGCGAACAGGAGGGGGGAGAGAGGACATCCCTGTCTTGTGCACCTTTCTAAAGCAATTTCATCAGATAATGTATTATTTGTGTATATTTTAGCTTTAGGATATTTATATAATATTTTTTGTTGTGTGTGTGTTTCATATGTGTTTTGTTAGGGAGAGTATACTACAGGGTAACTGTGCACTTCAAAACAGGCTAGAAAGCAGGACCATCACAGCACCACAATGTCATATTTTATATTCATATTTAATAGCTTAATCTCCCAAGAATAATAAAGGCATCAACATACGGTTTACCTACATGTTTATTATTATTCAACCTACTGTTAACATACTGTACATGTGTAATATTTCATTCCTTGTTGTTTCTAGTCTTTCTATGCTACTGTTACAGTTGACCATTACAATGGACAGAGGTAGGAAGAAGAAGAGAAAAATAGATAGAGGGAGGAACGAAGGAAAGGGAGGAGAGGAAGGAACGGCAAAGACTTAACATGCCTCTGCTAACTTGAACAGTGTGTGAGTTAAGACACCGTGTGACTCATGCAGGAAAGGCATTCACACTAAATAACAACAGATAAAATCCTCCTATTCTTCCTCAAAACAATCCGTCAAAAAGGTAGATTACATACCTGGGTACTCTCCAGGTTTATAACTTAACATGAACATCCCCCTACTGTAGAATACTTCTAGTAATCCAGTGGATTTCAGTCATGAAACATATACATGAAACATACTGTACATGAAACATGCATAACACATGGTATCACTGTATCTTTGTAGAACACGTCTAGTACTGTACTTTACACAGATGGCTGAAGCAATTCAAAGTAGTCATCCATACAGTAGTGATGTTCAGAGATACAACACAGTACAGTGATGTATGAAGGAGCAGGCACTCACTTCTCAGGAACATAGAAGAGCAGAATCCATCAAACTAGTTTTAGATTACTGCTTCAGATGACTTTCTAGAACATTTAGTAGTGGCCCTGCTTTCACCCACCCATTTCCTGCTGTATTTCAGATCATTTCAAATGTATGTATTTTTCATAAGGACCTAATACTGTCTGTCCTGATGAATATAGATCTCTCTCCATTATCTTTCATGTAATCCAAAACTCTGTGTGTGCGAGCAATGTGTGTGCGGGGGTTATTACTACAGATGTCGAATTTTAACTTGGTCACTGTTTTGTCGATGAGCATTTTCCTGCTGCATCAGGAAATTCAAATGAGCCTCATGAGTCCCTGAAAAAGAACAGTTCTATTTCTCTCCATGCGGAGGCAGTCGAGTCATTGGGATCACGGCTTGCTATCCAAATAATGTTCTCTCCTGCTCGCTTAAACTCTAGGCCTAGGTCCTATTACTGCAACATTCAAATGTACAATAATGTATCTGAAAAGCAGCCAGACACATCAACAACTGTTGTTTTACATGGCTTAATAACAATATAGATATTGGTCTCCACTAGCCTACGACATACAAGTGTTAAGTGTATGGTAAGGTCAGAATTAAGTTCAATCGTGGTCTCCACTATGCTGTTTTTCTCTCGGTTCCTGAAGCTTTTCCAATATCAAACACTATATCTCAACTGCCAGTCTGGCATTGAAGAGACAGAGTTGTGCTCCTCTCTGCACCAGAATATAATGGGTTGAGATACACCTTTACAGGCTCTTGCCATTTAGCTGATGCCTTTTATCTGTCCAAATATTGGTATTGGTGGCCCAGCAGGAATCAAACCCACAACTTTTGAACAGACTAAGGGCGATTAATGTATTTGACAAGCATTCTGTACAATAGAAATAAAGAATTTAATCGTTTACCACGGCAAATCTACTATGCCAATTTACCTGACACATTGTATTAATGGAAACTAATGTTGGTGTAGCATATTGTTGTTATTTTATTTGTTTCCTATTTATCTTATCCAAAAGTGTCTGGTATGTTCATTTCTCATCAAGATATCCTTGCACTGTCTATATTTGAAATGTGTAAATAAATCAAAGTCAATCGGGGGGATTGAGTTATTTGTGGAACCTCATGTCGTAGCCTAGTGGCGGCGTGGGCCAGAATTGAACCCACGCCGACACGTTATGCTTGTATGTGCGCTGCCACGCTGAATGCAGCGGCCCTAACCACTAGACCACTCCAGACCACATTGAACTCAATTTTGACCTTAGCATACACTTCCCACTTGTATGTTGTAGGCTAGTGGAGACCATTATCTATATTGTTATTAAGCTATGTAAAATGATGGTTGTTGACGTGTCTGGCTGCTTTTCAGATACATTTTTGTACATTTGAATGTTGCAGTAATAGGACCTAGGTTTAGCGTATAAGCGAGCAAGAGAGAAAATAATTTTGATAGCAAGCCCTGATCCCAATGACTCGACTGCCCCGCATGGAGAGAAAGAGAACTGCTCATTTTCAGGGACTCACAAGTCATATTTTAATTTCCTGATGCAGTAGGAAAATTCTCTCTGACAAAAGAGTGATCAAGTTAAGATCCGGCATCTGTAGAGAATAGGGTGCCATTTGGGACTTAGGCAAAGCAAAGCACTACGTGTATGTCCATTATTATCCCTAACCGGGGGTATTAGTGCAGTAGACCGGTTCCATATGGATGGTTTATTCAGAGATGTACTTTACACTTAGTGTTCAAAACATTAGGAACACCTTCATAATATTGAGTTGCACCCTCTTTTGCCCTCAGAACAGCCTAAATTCGTTGGTGCATGGACTCTACAAGCTGTCGAATGCATTCCATAGGGATGCTGGCCCATGTTGGCTCCATTGCTTCTCACAGTTCCCAAGTTGGCTGGATGTCCTTTGGGTGGTGGACCATTCTTGATACACACAGGAAACTGTTGAGCGTGAAATAGCCAGCATCGCTGCAGTTCTTGACACAAACCGGTGCTCCTGGCACCTACTACCATACCCCGTTCAAAGGCAAATATTTTGTCTTGCCCATTCACCCTCTGAATGGCATACATACACAATCCATGTCTCAATTGTCTCAAGGCTTAAAAATATTTCTTTAACCTGTCTCCTCCCCTTCATCTACACTGATTGAGGTGGATTTAACAAGTGACATCAATAAGGGATTACAGCTTTCACCTGGATTCACCTGGTCAGTTTATGTCATGGAAAAGGCAGGTGTTCTGAATGTTGTGTACACTCAGTGTAGGTGTTGGAACATAATGATGCACATAAGATGTGGGTTAAGTTAAAGACTACATGTATATTCCTCTATCCCTAAAGGATAATATTTCTCCCCCTCTCCCTCCATATTTCATGTATATATCTCTATCTCTTCATTCATGAATTAAACATCACAGCGAGAGAGAGATTTAGAGGGAGCGAGAGATGGAGAGGGAGATAGAGGGGCCCAGGGCTAAGGCAGGGGGACACTGGAGGACGTTGGTGAGACGATAATGAAATCTGGGTCATTTCCTCTTTTTGTTTGTCCCATTTTCATCTGTTAATCATGCTGTAAAGTCCTCCAGGCCTCGAGGGAGACCAGTGGTCATGGAGGGGACACATCGACTTTCCTCCAAGCTTTTCCATACAGAACACTTCTCTTGATATCTAAGCTTTATTGACATATGTGAAAGTTAATGACTTTCTCATTTCTCAAGTTATGGTTTGTTTCAGTGTTGAAGAACATTTCAATGAAATTGCTCTGTGTGTTTGTGCGTTTCAGTGCCGCGGTCCATAGAGCACCCATCGTGGGAGTGGAGGGAGAGCAAAGACTTTGATGAGCTCAACCACATCCTGCAGGAGAGCAAGAAGCTGGGCAAGGCTCTGGAGAACCTGTCACGCAGTGAGTCTAGTAACTAAACCCTAATACTGTACCCTAAACCCTAATACTGTACCCTAAACCCTAATACTGTACCCTAAACCCTAAAGCCAAGGCTCTAGAGCAGGTATTCCCAAACTGGGGTACGCGCAATGCCGTCGGGGATACGCCAAATAAAAATGTGATTCACAGAAGAAAAAGAAAGAAAAAAATAGTATTTTTTTACACTTTTTTCTTCACATTTTCAAACAGTCCATTTATATTTTCCAACATTTGGGGTGAGTTTTTTTTCCTCGCCTGAGTAGCCTCATTTCACTGTCAAAAATAAAACTAAACCATCTAGTGTTCAACGAAATAACAACACAATGTCAAATACAGGTAGCCTAGTCAAATAATTAACATCCAATCACATTAACCATTACTCTCTTGCGGGAATTCCACTAACGATCCGTATGTACTGTAGCCAAACATAGCTTCTGCTCATGTTGATATCTGTACTGATGTTGCAAAAGCCATGACAGGTAGACATAGTGGAGTGGTAACGCGCGTGCAAGCAGTTGCTCCCGATCCACCGAGAGGCTCTTGCTGCCAAGGGAATGCCTGACAGCTTGAAAGACGTTTTGGACACTACAGTGAAAATGTTTAACTTTGTTAAATCAAGGCCCCTGAACTCTCGTGTATTTTCTGCATTATGCAATGATATGGGCAGCGACCATGTAACGCTTTTACAACATACCGAAGTACGCTAGTTATCAAGGGGCAAAGTATTGACACGTTTTTTTAAATTGAGAGACGAGCTTAAAGTTTTATTTACGATGACGAGTTTCTCACACGACTGGTCTATCTGGGTGATGTTTTTTCTCGCCTGAATGATCTGAATCTAGGACTACAAGGACTCTCTGTAGTCGCAACTATATTCAATGTGTGGGACAAAATTGAGGCTATGATTAAGAAGTTGGAGCTCTTCTCTGTCTGCATTAACAAGGACAACACATAGGTATTTCCATTGTATGATTTTTTGTGTGCAAATGAACTCAAGCTTACAGACAATGTCAAATGTGATATAGCGAAGCACCTGAGTGAATTGGGTGCGCAATTACGCAGGTACTTTCCCGAAACAGATGACACAAACAATTGGATTCGTTATCCCTTTCATGCCCTGCCTCCAGTCCACTTACCAATATCTGAACAAGAGAGCCTCATCGAAATTTCAACAAGCGGTTCTGTGAAAATTGTATTTAATCAGAAGCCACAGCCAGATTTCTGGATAGGGCTGCGCTCAGAGTATCCTGCCTTGGCAAATCGTGCTGTTAAGACACTGATGCCCTTTGAAACCATGTATCTATGTGAGAGTGGATTCTCGGCCCTCACTAGCATGAAAACTAAATACAGGCACAGACTGTGTATGGGAAATGATTTAAGACTGAGACTCTATGTGCATCCTTTCAAGCACACCCTTCTCATTAACCTGTTTGAAGGGGTACTATAAAAAGTTTGGGAACCACTGCTCTAGAGAACCTGTCACGAGGTATTACGTTTATCTTATAGTAACCCCTTAACCACTTTTGACTAGAGGTAATACTTATAGTAACTTATTACTATAATCACTTTGTATATATTTTGGAACTAGAGACCGCAAGAAAAGCAGAGCCCCCTCTGAATCACTGTTCTCTTCCTTAAAGGTATCGCTGCTTCTGATGAACTTGATCAGGTGACTATGAACTACTTTGTTATGATTTTCCTCTGATATTGAAACTGTTACATCGTCACCTTCTACTGCCGTCACCCTGTCTGTTGCAATCGGATTCCATCTTTCTTCAATTTGGGCTCAGTTAACAGCACGACACACAGCTCTGAGAATAATTGTGTGTGTGTGTGTGTGTGTGTGTGTGTGTGTGTGTGTGTGTGTGTGTGTGTGTGTGTGTGTGTGTGTGTGTGTGTGTGTGTGTGTGTGTGTGTGTGTGTGTGTGTGTGTGTGTGTGTGTGTGTGTGTGTGTGTGTGGGAGAATAATGACAAACCACAATCTCATGGGAATGACATCCATCTGCAGAAACTTCAATAAGCATGTCTTCTTCCTGTATTTTCCTGGGTGCTATTGTGTTGAGGTGATTCCTAGCAGACAAAGCTTTGTTTGGCCTGGATTCTACACGGTAATGAGAGAACTCACTTTCCAGTGCACAGTATTCCCAGTATTGCACACAGTCTTAATTGCAAATTGATTGTCAGGAGTCCCCTCAAACGGAAGGTTTTAGTAACCTTTATTACTAAAGCTTATGAGGATGTCCACTTTAATATTTCAACTTTAATGGGCGTCCATCTGATTTCTCATGGCACTGCCATGCCCCCATAATTCGAACCCTGAAGATAGCAGCAGCATTTGATATATTCTTGTTCTCAAGAAGAGACGTACCCTATAGAGGTAATATCATACAGTATACAGTACAGTACAGTATGTCTGCTTGACTCCAAGCCCAGATAATCTCCTTCGAGACAAGACAAAGACAGACCGTATATATTTACCTTCCTATCATGTATTAAGTATTGAATTCCATTCCACTTCGAACACGGTATAGACACCTAAATGAGTGATACTGTGTGAGTGGCTGTAAGCACTGTCAAGTTAGGGTTGCTGTCAGGGTTGAAATGGTAAAAAAAAATGGTGGGCAAACACTGATGGCCGGTCGCGTTGAAAACAGTAATGCTCCCTATACTTTCAACGGATTTTTGCATAAAAGCTGGGTAAAGGCTTGCACAAAATAAAAAAGCTGAATAAGCGGAGTTCATGTGCGTTTACCCTCCAATACACCACTGGTTGATAATAATAATAATACACACAGGCAGACAGACAGGTAGACGGGCAGACAGGCAGACAGGCAGACAGGCATTGAAGCAACGTTTATTTATTTGGCACACAAATGTATCACTAACAAAATCTACTTTCTGTTTTGAACTGAATGGCCATATGACAGTCCCTTTCTCTACCTATCTCCCTCCACCCCCTTCTCTCTCCCTTCCATCACCTCTCCTCTCTTTCCCCTCTCTCTTCTCTCTCTCTCTCTCTCTCTCTCTCTCACCCTCCCCTACCCCCTCTCCCCCTTGCACTAGAACCTTGGGGGGTATAACTCAGTGCTGCGGCCCAGGGTTGTGGGGGAGTGGGTGGGCAGGGAGGAAGAGGATCCAGACCCCCTGGCAGCAGAGATGCTCCAGCCCCCAGTCCCCAGGAACAAGACTGAGGTGTGGGGGAGGGCCAATAACAGCCCTGCCTTGAGGTAAAAGAGAGAGAGAGAGCGAGAGAGAGTGTGTGTGTGTGTAAATGTGTAAATGTATTTGTGTGTGCTTGTGTGTGTGTGTCAAAGTGACGCCTTA
This sequence comes from Salmo salar, assembly GCF_965601325.2. Classification (NCBI taxonomy): domain Eukaryota; kingdom Metazoa; phylum Chordata; class Actinopteri; order Salmoniformes; family Salmonidae; genus Salmo; species Salmo salar. The sequence goes on along the minus strand of NC_138319.1, from coordinate 18,246,683 downwards.
AAGGCATCCACATGTTAGGGGACACACATCGTTTTTCTGGAGTCAAGCCGAAGTTGGTAGCCGAAGTCGGTGATTGGTTGTCACGTTTGTCTGAAGGAATGGACCAAGGCGCAGCGTGAGTATCGTTATTAATCTTTATTAATATGTGAAACTATGCAAGACATACAATAAACTATAAACAAAACAACAAACCGTGACGACAGAGGTGCAACATGCACTAACTCAAAATGATCTCCCACAAACAACAGGTGGGAAAAGGCTGCCTAAATATGATCCCCAATCAGAGACAACGATAGACAGCTGCCTCTGATTGAGAACCATATCAGGCCAACATAGAAAGACAACATCTAGATAATCCACCCTAGTCACACCCCGACCTAACCAAAATAGAGAATAAAAAGGATCTCTAAGTTCAGGGCATGACAGTACCCCCCCCCAAAGGTGCGGACTCCGGCCGCAAAACCTGACTCTAAAGGGGAGGGTGCGGTTGGGCATCTAGCCTCGGTGGCGGCTCCGGTGCGGGACGTAGACCCCGCTCTACTTGCGGATCCGCCATCCTCGGTGGCGACTCTATTTCGGGGATCATCGCCGGAAGCTCCGGACCGTGGATCGTCGCCGGAGGAACTGGCCAGTGGGTCGTCGCCGGAAGCTCCGGACCGTGGATTGTCGCCGGAGGAACCGGACCGTGGGTCGTCGCCTGAGGCTCTGGATTGCCGACCGTCGCCAGAGGCTCCGGACTGCAGACCGTCGCCAGAGGCTCCGGACTGGGGACCGTCGCCGGAGGTTCCGGACTGTGGGCCGTCTCAGGAGGTTCCGGACTGTGGGCCGTCTCAGGAGGTTCCGGACTGTGGGCCGTCTCAGGAGGTTCCGGACTGTGGGCCGTCTCAGGAGGTTCCGGACTGTGGGCCGTCTCAGCAGGTTCCGGACTGTGGGCCGTCTCAGGAGGTTCCCGGACTGTGGGCCGTCTCAGGAGGTTCCGGACTGTAAGCCGTCTCAGGAGGTTCCGGACTGTGGACCATCTCAGTAGGTTCCGGACTGTGAAATGTCGCCGGAAGCTCTGGACTGGGAACTGTTGCCGGAAGCTCTGGACTTGGAACTGTCGCCGGAAGCTCTGGACTGGGAACTGTCGCCGGAAGCTCTGGACTGGGAACTGTCGCCGGAAGCTCTGGACAGGGAACTGTCGCCGGAAGCTCTGGACTGGGAACTGTCGCCGGAAGCTCTGGACTGGGAAGGCGCACTGGAGGCCTGGTACGTGGAGCCGGGACAGGTGGCACCAGACTGGTGACACGCACCTCAGGGAGAGTGCGAGGAGCAGGCACAGGACGTACTGGGCTGTGGAGGCGCACTGGAGACCTGGTGCGTAGAACCGGTGCAGGATATACTGGACCATGGAGGCGCACTAGAGATCTGGAGCGTAGAGCTGGCACAACCCGTTCTGGCTGGATACTCACTTTAGCCCGGCAAGTGCGGGGCGCTGGAACAGGATGCACTGGGCTGTGAAGGTGCACTGGCGACACAGTGCGTAGAGCCGGCGCAGGATATCCTGGACCGAGGAGATGTACTGGAGACCAGGAGCGCTGAGCCGGCACAACCCGTCCTGGCTGAATGCCCACTCTAGCCCGGCAAATGCAGGGAGCCGGCAACGAGGGCACCGGGCTGTGAATGCGCACTGGAGATACAGTGCGTATCGCCGCATAACACGATGCCTGACCGGTCACACGCTCCCCACAGTAAGCATGGGGAGTTGGCTCAGGTCTAAACCCTGACTCCGCCAATCTCCCCGTGTGCCCCCCCCCAAAATGTTTTGGAGCTGCCTCTCGGGCTTCCGTTGTCGTTCTAACTCCTCGTATCGTTGCCGTTCCTCTCTTGCTGCCTCCATCTGCTCCCTTGAGCGGCGATACTCTCCACATCGCGTCCAGGGCCCTGCTCCACTCATGATCTCCTCCCATGTCCACTCATCCTGGCCACACTGCTTGGTCCGTTTTTGGTGGGGTCTTCTGTCACGTTTGTCTGAAGGAATGGACCAAGGTGCAGCGTGAGTATCGTTCCACATCTTTATTAATATGTGAAACTATGCAAGACGTACAATAAACTATAAACAGAACAACAAACCGTGACGACAGAGGTGCAACATGCACTAACTCAAAATAATCTCCCACAAACAACAGGTGGGAAAAGGCTGCCTAAATATGATCCCCAATCAGAGACAACGATAGACAGCTGCCTCTGATTGAGAACCATATCAGGCCAACATAGAAAGACAACATCTAAATAACCCACCCTAGTCACACCCCGACCTAACCAAAATAGAGAATAAAAAGGATCTCAAAGGTCAGGGCGTGACATTGGTCAACGGTTGGGATTCTTCAAAAAAGTCTTTATTGTCATTCCACGAGAGATGACTCATTTTCATGCACATTTTTACATTGAGAAATATTGCACCAAACATTTTAGTTACAGTTGAAGTCGGAAGTTTACAAACACTTAGGTTGGAGTCATTAAAAGTAGTTTTTCAACCACTCCACAGATTTCTTGTTTACAAACTCTAGTTTTGGCAAGTCGGTTAGGACATCTACTTTGTGCATGACACAACTCATTTTTCCAACAATTGTTTAGACAGATTATTTCACTTATAATTCACTGTATCACAATTCCAGTGGGTCAGAAGTTTACATACACTAAATTGACTGTGCCTTTAAACAGCTTGTAAAATTCCAGAAAATTATGTTATGGCTTTAGAATCTTCTGATTCTAATTGACATCATTTGAGTCAATTGGAGGTGTACCTCTGGATGTATTTCAAGGCCTACCTTCAAACTCAGTGCCTCTTTGCTTGACATCATGGGAAAATCAAAAGAAATCAGCCAAGACCTCTGAAAAAGAATTGTAGACCTCCACAAGTCTGGTTCATCCTTGGGAGCAATTTCCAAACGCCTGAAGGTACCACGTTCATCTGTACAAACAATAGTACGAAAGTATAAATACCATGGGACCACGCAGCCGTCATACCGCTCAGAAAGGAGACGCGTTCTGTCTCCTAGAGATGAACGTACTTTGGTGTGAAAAGTGCAAATCAATCCCAGATCAACAGCAAATGACCTTGTGAAAATGCTGGAGGAAACAGGTACAAAAGTATCTATATCTACAGTAAAACGAGTCCTATATCGACATAATCTGAAAGGCCGCTCAGCAAGGAAGAAGCCACTGCTCCAAAACCGCCATTAAAAAGCCAGACTATTGTTTACAACTGCACATGGGGCCAAAGATCGTACTTTTTAGAGAAAGGTCCTCTGGTATGATGAAACAAAAATAGAACTGTCTGGCCATAATGACCATCGATGGCATCATGAGGTAGGAAAATTATGTGGATATATTGAAGCAACATCTCAAGACATCAGTCAGGAAGTTAAAGCTTGGTCGCAAATGGGTCTTCCAAATGAACAATGACCCCAATGATACTTCAAAAGTTGTGGCAAAATGGCTTAAGGACAACAAAGTCAAGATATTGGAGTAGGCCTCCTTGCTCACAAAGCCCTGACCTCAATCCTATAGAAAATGTGTGGGCAGAACTGAAAAAGCATGTGTGAGCAAGGAGGCCTAAAAACCTGACTCAGTTACACCAGCTCTGTCAAGAGGAATGGGCCAAAATTCACCCAACTTATTGTTGAAAGCTTGTGGAAGGCTACCCAAAACGTTTGAGCCAAGTTGGACAATTTAAAGGCAATGCTACCAAATACTAATTTAGTGTATGTAAACTTCTGACCCACTGGGAATGTGATGAAATAAATGAAAGCTTCAAATATATCATTCTCTCTATTATTATTTTGACATTTCACATGCTTAAAATGAAGTGGTGATCCTAACTGACCTAAAACAGGGAATTTATACAAGGATTAAATGTCAGGAATTGTGAAAAACTGAGTAAACTTCCGACTTCAACTGTATATTTAAAATTGCGCGACTAAGATCTCCTCTGCAAAAATGTCAAAATGAATTACCGTTTTCTTGAGTTATCTGATTATTTAGAGGAAATGTATACTGGCTACAGCGTCTCAAAATGGACAAACAATACTATCGCCTTTTCTTTCTCGCTTTTCAAACAAAGCTTTTTTATTTTAAGGGAGTATGCTAGCACACTCGTTCAGTTCATTCGGTTCGTCTAGCCGTGTTCGGCCATACTGAAGCATGCTGAGGCCGAACCGAACGAGTGTGCTAGCATACTCCCTTAAAAGACCTTCGCTTGACAAAAATAAACCCTCACTGAAGTCCAAAAACTTCACAAAATGTCATAATAATATATGCACAAACTGTTCCGAACTTTTTAGGCTGGGAAGCATGAGGACGCCTTAATTACCCCTCTCAATCTTAGCCAACTAGAGGCCATTCCAATTAAGCTTTCTCCAGCTGCAACAGAGAGGGCGACTTTGCATTCGTCCCCAATGGCACCATATTCCCTATAGCCTATAGGTCGTTCTACAAAAGTGGTGTAAATTGGGGGTTGAAAAAATAAGCATCCTATTTTTCCCAAACTTTCAGCACACGTTTTCAGATCGACATATCTACTACTCACATGCTTTTTTGTAATGGCATTTTTGAAATACTGTATTTACCTGAAATCCTTACCACCCCAATACATTTCTCACTAGTGAAACATAGTGAAAAAGTTGCATTAAATGAACAACTTTGCACAGTAATGATTCATATGCTATTACAGATTCATTTTTGAAATTGTATTTGCATACAACATTTACAAAATAGTAAAAACATGATTTTTAATCTGATTTTCAAAACCTTTCAATAGAATTTAGATAATTATAATCTCTATTGTTCTCTGTAAAATATTCAATGTTGATTGTTTGAATCTGAAACGTATTGATGGATTTAATTACTTATGCATCTAGTTCATTATGTTGTTAATGAATTAGTTGTCACTTTTTCTATCTTTATTGTGGCAAAATAACAGGCGTTTCGGTAGTGACATTGTTTCGGTTGTGACGTGGCATATACTGTACATTCTGAACTTAATTGCTTACTTAATTGATACCTGACCAGCAGAGGGAGTAATTGTATTAGTTTTGGTCAGGACGTGGCAGAGGGTTTGTGTTTTTGTATCTATTTCTACGTTCTGTCTAGTTTAGTTTTTCTATGTTTAGGTTTGGGTGTTGGACTCTCAATTGGAGGCAGGTGTTTCTAGTTGCCTCTGATTGAGAGTCCTATAATTAGGTGTGTGTTTGGTTTGGGTTTTGTGGGTAGTTGTATTTGCACTGCTTGTAGTTATAGCATGCAAATCTGTTAGCTGTCGTTCTTTGTTTATTGTTTTTCCGTGTTCGCTATAATAAATATAATTATGAGCACGCAACCCGCTGCGCCTTGGTCTCTACATTACGACACCTGTGACAATACCATATCTAATGGGGCACATGTGATTGATATATCACTAACACAATCAATAAAAGGGAAGTCTTTCTGTCTGTCTGTCTTTTTGCCTTTTCACTGCTGCTGACCTGTGTTGTCTTTGACTTCTACCTCAGATAAATATTTTATTCATTTGACCTTTCCCTCTTCCTTTCATTTAGCATTTATTTTCCTTGTCTTTTTCCAGATATTCTTGATATCGCACAGGGTCAGTTTTTATCCCCTCTCTGGCTGTCTGCTGTACTTTTCGGCATGTTGGCACCAGATGTCCCTGTCCTTCAATAACTCGACAAATAATCTAAAATACAAATAATGATCTGTGTGTTTAATAAATGTAAAGAAGTACAGTGGACTAACAATCAAGTGTCAATCATAGAGACAGATAGAGGACTCTAGAAGGATATGGCTTGTTTTAGTGCAGACATTGCCATTGAGAGCTTCCACCATTTTTAAGTAGTCAACTGGGTGGGGGTTCCTATGGGTTGGTTGGGATCAGCCAAGGATCAGAGAGCATTGTCTTCTTCTTCAAATTAGGTTGCCTATTATTTGTAAATGGCTTTAAGATATATCACTGCCATCTAGTGTACAGTAAAGTACAGTACAATACAGTAATGTAGAGTATAGTTTAGTACAGCACAGTACATTACATTAGGGCACAGTACAGTAGAGTACAGTACAGCACAGTAGAGCACAGTACAGTAGGGAACAGTACAGTGCAGTACAGTAGAGTAGGGTACAGTACAGAACATTATAGATGTTTTTGTTTGGGCCAAATAGATGTCAATGTTTGGGCTCTTGGAGGGTTGCATCTCAATACTCAACACTTTTTCCTAAAGTGTGCACTTGTCCACTTGACCCACATGGTGGTCAGCTGTAAATCAGTTGGTAGAGCATGGCATATTTAACTTTAAATAGGAGACAGCCTCAGTGCTGCAGCCCGTGCTGTCACATATGCCACAATGACACAGATACCAAGATGAGACTTCTATCTATTGCCATGGTGTCAATGGTTTTGGTTGTGACCATTTCAGTTGGGACAATTTAGACGTATTTTGGACTTTAATGAATCCCAATAGCTAGCATATGGCTGGCTAGCATTCATTTGGACAGATGTAGAGCCTAGCAAATATATATTTTAGTCCCACAACCACACTTGACATATTTCTTGAAGTATTAAATGTTCGGTCGTGATACTTCCTAAAAATACATGAAGATGTAGTAACTTGTTCACTCATTCTCTCCAAAATATTTGGAGACAGACTACTCACCATGTAGCCATGCCTGAAAGGAGTGCAATCCCATCAGCTGTTCCTATATCCGTTTGTGTCATTGCCAACTCCATTGCTGTCCTTCTTAAGACAAACGTTGAGATTGCCGTGAGGCCAGGCTGTTGACATGACAATAAGTGACAAGGAGTTGGCATGATAGCGCTGGCACTCGGGCTACTGAAGTTAGTCTTTGTAGGGAGATATCTGACATGGGCTTTGGTGTTATTCACTGTTATGAAAAAGTAATCTGATTTAAACTAAATTCATGTTTTTGTAAAATTATGCAGGTGTGTAATAAAATAAATAAATAAATAGTCTCTCTCCAAGGCCCGCTTCCGGATGTTGCTGTGGTGATATTAATTGTGGGACTGTGAAGAGGCGGTGTGTGTGTGTGTGTGTGTGTGTGTGTGTGTGTGTGTGTGTGTGTGTGTGTGTGTGTGTGTGTGTGTGTGTGTGTGTGTGTGTGTGTGGCGAGCGCACTTGGCGACTGTCTGGGATGTAGCTAATTAGAGAGGATCAGATATTAAATCATAAATCATACTCATGCTCGAGCTGACAGACAGACACACACACACACACACACACACACACACACACACACACACACACACACACACACACACACACACACACACACACATGCACACACACACACACACACAATGGTTTTTGTAATCTCATTAGGTTATTCCATTGCTGGATTAGTCAGAGAAATCACATTGTTAGGGTTCTCAGCTGAGGGATAGGGGTATGCATGTGTGCAGTGTACATCTATGTATGTGTATGTGCATGTGTGTGTCTCTCTCCCTTGTAGCCTCCTCTAAGTGTTCCTCCAATGAAGCCTGAGAAGTGTTTGGCTCAGCTTACATCATTTATTTCTGCTTAATTGTGTTTTCTGGGTATTGGCTCCTGATGCTGCCTCTTGCTTGCCAGTTTTCTGCTGCAGCTGCTGTGCATTAGAGGACTGAGAGCCACTGAGCTGTGCTAAAGGAAACTGTGGCTTGCATAATGGCGCTGCCCGCTACTCTGCCTGATCTGAAGCCCAGCTCTAAAACGCTGTCTGTGTCTGAAATGGCCATGAGTAGTGCACCATATAGGGAATCATATAGGGAGTGATAGGATGATAGTGCACTTTTGGTCTATAGTAGTTCACTATTCGTGGGTTGCACGTTTCATCACAATATTGTTTTGAACGTACTTTTGAGGACTGGTGCCCGAATGTTCTATTGACTCAATGCATTCTGAATTGACCTTTCGATAAACCCCGCCCTATAATTTTGGGCAACAATTGCAGTGCTCCAATGGACAGCAACTGTCATTGAGTCCGACACCTCGGACCTAGGAACATAATGATTATGTTCCTAGCCTCGGACCATCTCACGTTTTGAAATACATGAAAGCCAGTGAGACGGTGGGACAAATTTGGAGTTTTCTTTAAAAAAAAATTGAAGTAACTGAACAGTGCACCAGGAGTTCTTGCTACTGTGATTCCTGAAATGCATAGCCTGTTAATGTATTTTTCTAATACAAAATTATACTTTTGTTTCATTGTTTGCTAGCTCAGCTGGTTAGCTAGTTAGCTAGCCACTTAATATAACTTGTTTTCTCAAAATATATGTTTTTGTATTTTTTATTTCATGGCCCATCCACCACCACCCCCTCTTCGGAGGACGGAAATAACTTTGTTTGTACAGATTTTTCAACCGCTCCTGAACCTGTGACCAGAAATTGTCACACCAGCCTTCGCTTTGGCTCCCCCTCCTGTCCAGTTCAGGCGTTCGGCGTCGCCGGCCTTCTAGCTGCTGCCGAACGCACTGCTGGCAAACGCCCTTCACTCATCAACCCCGGAATTGTCTTGTCATCATTACACACACCTGGTTCCAGTCCCCACTCTATCACTGTATATATACTCCCTCTGCCATTTGTCTTTGTCTGTCATTGCAAATGCTACTTGTTTTCCTGAGAAGAATCTCTCCTACTATTTCCTGAGTACTTTATATTTTGCACTTTGGGCTTGCCCTGTGCCTTTTTGTTTATGAAGATATATTTTTGAGCACAACAGCATTTGGGTTTTGTCCCGCTTTGATCTATGGTGCTTAAATACATTCAGTAGTTCTAAACCTGCTACTGCCTCTTGCCTACTCCTATCAACACCAGTGATAGAAACAAGCTACAAAGATCACTTATTATGATATTGCCCCTAATGAATAATGTACAGTATGTGTATATATACTTTTTTAATCAATTAGTATATTTGAGTTTAACCATAATATTTGTTGTAATATTTGTTCTGTCTTTTCTGGAGGATGGAACTGGAATTTCAACCAGCTTTGTATGGCTTGTTTTGGAAAGGGGATATTTTGAATAAGGGTCCGTTTTCAATTAAAAAGTGAGAGGTTGTAATCTTGATAACGGGGAAAAACACAAGGCGTGAGACATTCTTATTCATCTATTTGAAAACGAGTTCTGGTTGAAGTATGACTTTTGTATGACTGACGCTTTTAGTGAGAGGTCTAATGCTTTAATATTTTATCATTTAACAATTTTATTAATGCAACCCCAGTCTGCTGTCAACATCAGGATATGATTTGAGAGCACTAGTTAGCTCCAAAAGTGGTTATAGCATGACTGCATGCTGATATTTCATTCAGAGCCATTGAGTGGCTAGCCACACTACAAACATCATTTTACCAGGTTTCCTTGAAGCAATTATAATGACAGTCCACCACAACATACCTGAGAATTTCCTGATTAGCAAGGGCTAGTCTGTGTTTAATTTAATTGTGTATTAAAAACACAGTTTGAGATGATTAAGAGGGGATTTTGACAGTGGTTTGAAGAAGGGGGAATTGGGCTTCCCTGGAAAATATTGTCAGAGGTTGCATCAGTAACCAGTGCATCAGTGTCTCACATTGACGGGACAGCAGTGGAGAAGTTGGAAAGTTTTAAGTATCTTGGTGTACATATCACTGACCAACTGAAATGGTCCACCCACACAGACAGTGTGGTGAAGAAAGCACAACAGTGCCTCTTCAACCTCAGGCGGCTGAAGAAATGTGGCTTGTCACCTAAAACCCTCACAAACTTTTACAGATGCACACTTGAGAGTATCCTGTCAGGCTGTATCACTGCCTGGTACGGCAACTGCACCGCCCACAACTGCAGGACTCTCCAGAGGGTGGTGCGGTCTGCACAACGCATCACTGGGGGCGAACTACCTACCCTGCAGGACACCTACAGCACCCAATGTCACAGGAAGGCCAAAAAGATCATCAAGGACAACAACCACCCGAGCCACTGCCTGTTCACCCCGCTATCATCCAGAAGGCGAGGTCAGTACAGGTGCATCAAAGCTGGGACCGAGAGACTGAAAAACAGCTTCTATCTCAAGGCCATCAGACTATTAAACAGCCATCATTAGCACAGAGGCTGCTGCCCTATATACATACACTTGAAATCATTGGCCACTTTAATAAATGGAACACTAGTCACTTTAATAATGTTTACATATTTTGTATTACTCATCTCATATGTATATACTGTATTCTATACTATCTACTGTATCTTAGTCTATGCCGCTCCGACATTGCTCATTCATATATTTATATATTCTTAATTCAATTCCCTTACTTCGATTTGTGTGTATTGGGTATTTTTTGTGAAATTGTTAGATATTTCTTGTTAGATATTGCTGCACTGTCGGAACTAGAAGCACAAGCATTTTGCTACACCCGCAATAACATCTGCTAAACACGTGTATGTGGCCAATAAAATTGTATTTGATTTGATAACCAAGGGGGTGCGGCGCTTGTTTAAAGTACATTATAGTGACCTGGAAACACGATTACATGTCTAAACGAGACAAATAATTAGCAGGAAAACCTTTTGTCATCATTGTAATGTTGCCCTATTGCAAAATTAAGGGGACTAAGATTGAGGGGACTGGACTGGTTTTTAGTTAGCTAACGTTCGTATTGCTAGTTATTTTTGACGAACTTTTCTAGCTAATGACAACATTTCCATCTCTCTAAAGTAAATTTGATGACATGATAATGATGGCAAAGTTGTTTCCTACTAATTATCATATTTCTAGGCCACTATAGTGTAATTTAGATGAAACAGTCATTATCCCGTGTTCAGAATGACTGGGCATCACTTGACTTTAGGGTACCGCTATGGCGGTACGTTCATATCAATGACATGATGTGACTGAGTGATTGAGGTGCAGGACATGAATATAGGGAAAAGGGTGCCATTTGGAACATTTCATCCCCTGACATAATGATGGGGCTGCCCAATTCACTGCCTGATCTAAAACCCAGCTGTACTGAACGACTCTACAGTAGTCTCTCCTTATGCCTGCCTGTCCACATTTAGAGGAAGAGGTTGATTAGACCCCCCCCCCCCCCCTCTGATATTTTTCATACAATAATACCCCAGCTTGGTTTTACGCTTTTTACAATCCTTACCCTTATCTCTCTCCAGTCTTTTGCCTGCTTTCCTCCAACCTCTATTTTCCTTACCTTGTCATCATTCTCTGGACTTTCTCTTTTCTTCTATTCTCCTTCCATCCCTCCTTCACGGTTAGAGTTTGAGGAGAGCTGACAGTTACCTGTGGGTATGTATCTGCAGTAGGTGAGGGTGAAATGGAGGAGTGGAGGAATGGAAGATTGGAGTGGTGGGCTTCTGGGAAATCAGGCAGAGCCAGGTGAATTCTGGGAGAGGCTTATTGGGACAGATCATATGGAAGACAGAGTGCAGTGTGGGACATCTCAATCCCTCCTCTCTCGCTTTTCATTCTCTCCCTTCATCCCCCCTCTCTTTCATTCTCCCTCTTTTCTCCTCTCTCTTTTATTTATTCTCCTCTCTCTTTTTCTCTCTCTCTCTCCAGCCCTCTCTCTCCCCTCTCTCTTTCAGTCTCCCATTTCTCTCTCTCTTGTCCCTCCCTCTCTCTCTTTATCTTCCTACCTCTCCTCCCCTCTCTCTCCCCTCTCTCTTTCCCTCTCTCTCTCCCTCTGTCTCTCACCTCTTTAACTTAATTCCTCCCTCGTCCTCTATTCACACTACAGCATCCCCCTTCCCTTCCCTACCCACTCCTACTCTTCTTTTAATCTTTTATCTTCTAATTACCCTATTTTAACTGTATTGTTCTTATATCAGTACTCCCATGGCAAACCCCAACTTTATATTACTTTAACAGCAGGTAATGTAGTCCTTTCCTTTCTCCAGTATGAGTCATACTCTGTGTTTTTCCCAAGTGGCACCCTATTACATATACAGTGCTTTACTTTTGACCAAAGAAGTAGTGTACTATATAGAGAATAGGGTGCCATTTTGGACACATTCACTATCATGCCCCTGGTAGTTGAGGTCGTGTGATCTACTCTCTGTGATTCTGAAGGTAGGAGCTATCTTGTTCCCCTCAGGGAAGTTGAGCAGGGGCGTAGTCCCTCTCCAGGGCTCACACACTCAAGGTTTGGTAAAAACGGAGGGAGAGAGGGGGTGAGAGTGCTACACAGCATATCAGTTTGATTCAGATTTTGATTCTAAGTTGATTCTAGCTACGTCTCTTATTTGGTTTGATGTTGTGTTGATCGGCGTTTGCGTCGCTGTCGTCATTTATAATAGAACCTGTTACCTGAGCTCGGTCCCTGTGGAGGTAGATGGCTGAGACTAAAGCGAGGGAGAGAGGGAGAGAAAGGAGGCGAAGAGAGACAAAGATCCCCCCCCTAAGGAATTAAAGGAATTAAAGGAAATAGAGAGGAGGAGATGCCCCATTGAAAATACTTGAAAACTCTGAAGAACAAATGCAACTCAACATTTCTCACAAACAGAAGAGACAAGGACACCGCTTCGTCTGAAGTCTCAAAGCAGAACCTTATACTAGCGCTGTGTCCGAAATGGCACCCTGTTCCATATTAACTTCCCTGTTTTTGACCAGGGCTCCTGTGGTGAAAAGTAGTGCGCTATATTGGGAATAGGGTACCGTTTGGGACACAGGCCGACGCTAGAATTGCAAATAAAAGTTACACCAACAAAAAACTCTGAAAAGAACCACCAGTCTAATTCATATTGATACGGCACATTAGCATAGTAATACTCTTTCTGCTCAGGATATAATCTCTCCCACTCTCGCTCTTTCTTTATGTATCTCTCTCTCTCTCTTTTTCTCTCTCTCTCTCTCCCCCTCTCTCTCTGGCTCTCTTGCCATTCCTCTCTGGTTCTGACCTCCCTCTCTTCCCTCTGGTATCTGTAAATACTAGTCATTCTGATGAGATATTCATCCAATTAAGGCTCTCCAGTCCTAATCCCTAACACACACCCTCCATCCCAGACAGGATATGGAAATGAATTATTATGTCAAATTTGGAGCCTTTGCAAAACACACCTACTCACACACACGCTCCATTAGTTCATTTCTTTATCTGTGGATATTCAATTGGAGGCATTATTGGGTCGTTCATTCCTCATCCACACAGTTTGTGCCCTAGCTGGAGATAAAGCCATTCCACCTCAGCAGCAGGGTGAAGTTATGCAAATGTTTGTGTTTATTCTAGGAGTCTGTCCATGCTCTGCGTAGTAAATTGTTTTCAGTGAATTTTACTTGAGTTTTTTTCTTTTCTCTGGCTCTCAACTTTCTGGTGCATTGTATCTTTGTGGTGTGTTGTAGGATGCATTCTAGGAATTGTACCTCCATTGTAATTTAACATCCTGGTCTTTGACAGGACCCAGATTAGAGGACACAGCGTGTAGATTCTAGAGAAGGTATTCTTCCTGGACCTGCGAAGTCCATCATGGATCATTAAAAGCAGCGGGACCTGCTCCATAACTCAGATTCTATCGCTACAACAGAGCGCACAGCCATTGTCTGCCCATCAAATAGCACCCAGTATCCTATATAGTACAGTACTTTTGACCAGGGCGCATAGTGGACTGTAATAGGTAATAGGGTGCTATTTGGGACACAGTCCTTTGTCTGGATCGTTTGAATGGACTGGGCCGTATTCATTCAAACCTGATATGAGAAACAACAAGGTGTTCGGACAGGTTTCTATTGTCAGTCCTGTTTTGAACACGCCTCTATCTGTCGGACCATGTATCCTTTCTCTGCTTTATAATCATATCCTCTTTGTCTGGATCCATTGTAAGGACTCCGGTCACTATTCAATCAAATGAGCTATGGGGAACTTGTTGATATAAGGATAGGTTTCTATTGTCGGTTATCTCCTTTGAAAATTCGATTTTCTTTGAACACGCATCCTCTCTGTGCTTTCTAAAGACTGATTACCAGAGCTGGGGTGTTTTGAACAATTCCCTGCCTCAGTACATCATATGTCATAGTTCTAAAACCCATCTGTCCCTCTAACTGCCTCGGTGTCTGCTGTAGCCAATATGTTTGGTGTGACAACGACAAAGGCGCTGTCTCGGACAGAGACACACTGACGATGATAGATCAGAGACAGGCTGACTGCGCCCTAGCTGCTATTAGCAATGCTGATGTTACACTGCAGCGTTGCTCCCTTTTGTATTGGGTTGCGCAAAAAAAGTCAGTGGGAAGCCAAAGTTAAATCAAATTATATTTCAACTTACTGTGCCCGCGGGCAGGACGGTTGGTCATTGAAACAGGGTGAATTTGAGTGAAAATATCTAAAAGGACGTCTTATTAAACAGACTTTCCAAACGTGGATCTGTTGTAGAGTGACTCCCGCCGACACAGTAAGTTGACATTTTATTTCACTTCTGGCTTTCACTTCTGGCTTCCCACGGACTGTTTTTCAGCAACCCAATACAAAAGGGAGCAACGCTGCAGGGTAACATCCCCATTGCTAATGGCAGCTAACTGCACCAATGCTGACTATATCTCTCTCACACAGGGGTGCAGTGAATACTGAATACACTATCCTTATTCTATCTTCTATATTCTCATTCTCTCAATATCTTTTTCTCTCTGTCTCTACTCTCTCTCTCTCTCTCTCTCTCTCTCTCTGTCTCTTCTCTCTCTCTCTCTCTCTCTCTCTCTCTCTCTCTCTCTCTCTCTCTCTCTCTCTCTACTCCCTCTCTCACACCCTCTCTGCAACCTCCCCTCCGTGATCTGTTACTCTTTTTTTACTTGCTCTCTCTCAACCTCTACCCTCTTTTACTCTTTCTCATTCAATCTTATTCTCTCTCTCTCTCTCTCGCTCTCTCTGTAGCCTCACCTCCTCTCTGTTGTGTTGTGATTAATTACTCTTTTCCTCAGTTCTAGTTTGTTAATAATTATCCAAGCCTATTCACTTCCTGGTAATCAACACAGGAAGGTGTGAGTGTCTACCTTTCTACTTTAATGGCCCTGTTGGTTTGTATACGGCGAGTCCCAAATGGCAGGACTCCCTATGAACCCTGGTCAAAAGTAGTGCACTATATAGGGAATAGGGTGCCATTTGGGACACAGCCCTATTCTCAAACGATCGTGGAATAGCTGCCAGGTGGAAGCCATGTTGAGAGGTACTTAAGCGTGAGGACACTGTGTACTGGGTAGAGAAGCTGCACCTTCCTACAGATACACACAGCCTCTGAGATACAGAATCCAATCATAACAAAATAAAAATGTTATTAGTCGCGTATACATATTTGCAGATGTTTTTGCAGGTGCAGCTAAATGCTTGTATTTCTAGCTCCTACTGTGCAGTAATACCTAACAATACAGAACAATACACACAAATCCAAAGTAATAAAATTAAGAACGAGCAATGTCAGCAATGTATATATACACTCAGTGTACAAAACATTAGGAACACCTTCCTAATATATTTTACCCTCAGAACAGATTCAATTTGTCGGGGCATGGACTCTACAAGTTGTCGAAGGTGTTACACAGGGATGCTGGCCCATGTTGACTCCAATGCTTCCCACAGTTGTGTCAAGTTGACTGGTAGTGGATCTCATTCCATCTCATCCCACAGATGCTCAATTGGATTGAGATCTGGTGACTGGGCAGGCTAGGACAATCCTAGCCTTGTGGCATGGGGCATTATCCTGCTGAAAAAATCTAATTGTAGATGGGTACATTGCTGCCATGAAGGGATGCACCTTATTGGCAATGATGATCAGATATCCTGTGGCATTCAAACATTGCTCCACTTTTATTAAGGGCCCAATGTGTGCCATGAAAACATACCCCACACCATCACCACCATCAGCCTGCAATGTATTTTTAATTTTTTAATTTTAAGGGGTGGATCAGCTTTAATATTGTGAATAGATTTATATATATAAACATTCATACAGTTAAAGCCGGAAGTTTACATACACCTTAGCCAAATACATTTAAACTCAGTTTTTTACAATTCCTGACATTTAATCCTAGAATAAATTCCCTGTCTTAGGTCAGTTAGGATCACCACTTTATTTTAAAAATGTGAAATGTCAGAATAATAGTAGAGAGTGATTTATTTCAGCTTTTATTTCTTTCATCACATTCCCAGTGGGTAGAAGTTTACATACACTCAATTAGTGTTTGGTAGCATTGCCTTTAAATTGTTTAACTTGGGTCAAACATTTCGGGTAGCCTTCCACAAGCTTTCAACAATAAGTTGGGTGAATTTTGGCCCATTCCTCCTGACAGAGCTGGTGTAATTGAGTCAGGTTTGTAGGCCTCCTTGCTCGCACACGCTTTTTCAGTTCTGCTCAGAAATGTTCTATAGGATTGAGGTCAGGGCTTTGTGATGGCCACTCTAATACCTTGACTTTGTTGTCCTTAAGCCATTTTGCCACAACTTTGGAAGTATGCTTGGGGTCATTGTCTATTTGGAAGACCCATTTGCGACCAAGCTTTAACTTCCTGACTGATGTCTTGAGATGTTGCTTCAATATATCCACATAATTTTCCTGCCTCATGATGCCATCTATTTTGTGAAGTGCACCAGCCCCTCCTGCAGCAAAGCACCCCCACAACATGATGCTGCCACCCCCATGCTTCACGGATGGGATGGTGTTCTTTGGCTTGCAAGCCTCCGCCATTTTCCTCCAAACATAACGATGGTCATTATGGACAGATAGTTCTATTTTTGTTTCATCATGCCAGAGGACATTTCTCTAAAAAGTACGATCTTTGGCCCCATGTGCAGTTGCAAACAATAGTCTGGCTTTTTTATGGCGGTTTTGGAGCAGTGGCTTCTTCCTTGCTGAGCGGGCTTTCAGGTTATGTCGATATAGGACTTATTTTACTGTGGATATAGATACTTTTGTACCTGTTTCCTCCAGCATCTTCACAAGGTCCTTTGCTGTTGATCTGGGATTGATTTGCACTTTTCACAACAAAGTACGTTCATCTCTAGGAGACAGAACGCGTCTCCTTCCTGAGCAGTATGATGGCTGCGTGGTCCCATGGTATTTATACTTTCGTACTATTGTTTGTACAGATGAACGTGGTACCTTCAGGCGTTTGGAAATTTCTTCCGAGGATGAACCAGACTTGTGGAGGTCTACAATTCTTTTTCAGAGCTCTTGGCTGATTTCTTTTGATTTTCCCATGATGTCAAGCAGAGGCACTGAGTTTGAAGGTAGGCCTTGAAATACATCCAGAGGTACACCTCCAATTGACTCAAATTATGTAAATTAGGCTATCAGAAGATTCTAAAGCCATGACATCCTTTTCTGGAATTTTACAAGCTGTTTAAAGGCACAGTCAACTTAGTGTATGTAAACTTCTGACCCACTGGAATTGTGATACAGTGAATTATAAGGGAAATAATCTGTCTGTAAACAATTGTTGGAAAAATGACTTGCACAAAGTAGATGTCCTAACCGACTTGCCAAAACTAGAGTTTGTTTACAAGAAATTTGTGGAGTGGTTGAAAAACGACTTTTAATGACTCCAACCTAAGTGTTTGTAAACTTCTGACTTCAACTGTAACTAAAATGTTTGGTGCAATATTTCTCAATGTAAAAATGTGCATGAAAACGAGTCATCTCTCGTGGAATGACAACAAAGACTTTTTTGAAGAATCCCAACCGTTGACCAATCACCGACTTCAGCTACCAACTTCAGCTTGACTCCAGAAAAACTATGTGTGTCCCACAACAAGTTGGGAGAATTTTGGCCCATTCCTCCTGGCAGAGCTGGTGTAACTGAGTCAGGTTTGTAGGCCTCATTTCTCACACACACTTTTTCAGTTCTGCCCACAAATTTTCTATAGGAGGTCAGGGCTTTGTGTTTGCCAAAACCATAAGCAAATAGGTAAACTGTGATATGACTAAAGAGTTAATCAGGGGGATTTCTCCACAAATAGACAGGTATTTCCTTTCCATGGTAGCAAGATCTTATCTATTTTTGCTAACTTTCTATTCACATTTATTGGAGTGAGTTCATTTCTTTATTTTGGGATTTGTATACTGAGTATGTCCACATCCCTGTCAGACCATTTTATTGGTAAACTACACGGTAATGTAAAAGTATAATTTTTTTGTGATCCAATACGTACCATGGTACAGTTATCATAAGTGGTTTGGTTTTAATCCAGAGAGGTTAGCAAAAGTATCTAGATCCTTTATGAGGCTATGGAGGGATTCTAATTGTGGTTTTAAAAGAAAACATGAATCATCAGCGTACAATGACAGCCATGGATTTCTAATCCCTTAATATTATTGCTGTATCTAATTTTAACAGCTAACATTCCTATAGCAATAATAAATAGATATGCCGATTGTGGACAACCTTGTTTTACCCCTCTTGACAGTTTAAAACTTTCTGAGATGTAGCCATTATTTACTATTTTACACCTAGGGTTACTATACATAACTTTAACCCATTTTATAAGAGATTCTCCAAAATTGAAATATTCTAGGCATTTATATATACACTCCAGTCGTACTTTATCAAAATCCTTTTTCAAACTCAGCTATGAAAACCAGGCCTGGTTTCTCCAATATTTCATTGTTTTCTATTGTTTCCAGTACTTGTCTTATATTATCTCCAATGTATCGTCCATGTAAAAAACCTGTCTGATTAGGATGAATAATAACTGACAATACCTTTTAAATTCTACGCACCAAGCATAGCTAGAATTTTTGCATCACAACACTGAAGTGTAAGAGGCCTCCAATTTTTTAAATGGACTGGATCTTTATATATACCACTTGGATCCTGTTTCAGTAATAATGAAATCAGACCTTCTTGTTGCGTGTCTGATAATCTACCGTTTATATAGGAGTGGTTAAAACATGCTAATAATGGTCCTCTGAGTATATCAAAAAAAGTTTTGTATACAGTACTTCCACTGGTATGCCATCCAGCCCTGGAGTTTTCCCAGCCTTAAAGGCTTTAATTGCATCAGAAGTTCCTCCTTTGTAATTTGGCCTTCACATGAGTCTTTCTGTACAGATGTTAATTTTACATTATTAATAGGAAAAAAATCCATTCAATTAGCTTCATTTAGTGGAGATGGAGGAGACTGAAACAAAAAAATATACTTAAAGTACTTTACTTCCTCTTTCAAAATATAATTTGGTGAATCATGCGTGACTCCATCATTTGTAACAAGTTTCGATACATTTGTTTTGGTAGCATTTCTATATTGAAGATTGAAAAGTAATTTGGTGCATTTTTCCCCATATTCCATCCAGTTCGCTTTATTTTTATAATATATTACACTGGATCTTTCTTGAATAAGTTCCTCCCTTTCTTTTTGTTTTTCCTCTAACTTATTCTGTGCCTCCAAGGTATAGTTGTTATTGCTATCTAACTGTACTGTTAGTCCTTCAATTTCCTTTGTTAATATGGACTCTTTTGATCTAAATTGCTTTTGTTTTATAGATGAGTACTGAATTGCATGGCCTCTAAAGGCACATTTAAAAGTGTCTCATACAATAAGGGGATCTTCTGTACCTATGTTATGTTGGAAAAAGTCAGTTATAAATTATTCTGTCCTAGTTATAAACAAGCTCTCATCCAGTAGGCTTTGATAAAATTTCCAATATCCTTGCCCACATGGAAATTCTGTAAGAGTAATATATATGCCATATGTGATGATCCAACCGCATTCTGTCCCCTATCAACACTTTTTAAACTTTTAGTG
This sequence comes from Salmo salar, assembly GCF_965601325.2. Taxonomy (NCBI): domain Eukaryota; kingdom Metazoa; phylum Chordata; class Actinopteri; order Salmoniformes; family Salmonidae; genus Salmo; species Salmo salar. The sequence goes on along the minus strand of NC_138319.1, from coordinate 18,226,945 downwards.
CCAGAGAGAATGACATAAGACAGTAATCAAGATGACTAGCTTGATTAAGCCTCCGCCATGTATATCTCACTAGGTCAGGGTATTTAAGCCTCCATATATCCACAAATTCCAATATATCCATGACATTCATGATTTCCTTAAGTGCCTGAGGGTGATAGTTTGTAATGTGATTTCCTTTACCGTCCATATAAGGTGAATGCACCAATTTGTAAGTCGCTCTGGATAAGAGCGTCTGCTAAATGACGTAAATGTAAATGTAATAGAGGTATTTAAAACCGTATTAAAATCTCCCACCATAATAATAGAGTCTAGTGTTGCTTGTAGAGTTGATAAATTCTTATATATATTTTCAAAGAAGCTTGGTTCACCATTATTTGGACCGTATAGGTTAATAAGCCATATCTGTTTATTGTCCAATAACATATTTAAAATAATCCATCTACCTTGATGATCTGTTTGGACAATTTACACATTTGGATCAAAATGACTGAACATGCACCCCTGTGGGGGATCAGCTTGGCAGAGTTGTTGTTGCCTACCATCACCACCTGGGGTTGGCCCATCAGGAAGTCCAGGACCCAGTTGCACAGGGCCAATCCAGGGCCTTGATCTTAGTGCTAAGTTTGGATGGCACTATGGTGTTGATGGCTGAGCTGTAGTCCATACACAGCATTCTTACATAGGTATTCCTCTTGCCCAGGTGGGATAGGGCAGTGTGCAGTGCGATGGGGATTGCGTCATCCATAGAACTGTTGGGGCGGTATGCAAATTGTTGTGGGTCTAGGGTGTCGGTTAAGATGGATGTGATATGATCCTTAACTAGCCTCTCAAAGCACTTCAGGATGACAGAAGTGAGAGTCCTACGGGGCTATAGTCATTTAGTTCAGTTACCTTTGTTTTCTTTGGTACAGGAACAATGGCGGACATCTTGAAGCATGTGGGGACAACAGACTGGGATAGGGAGAGATTGAATATGTCGTTAAACACTCCAGCCAGCTGGTCTGCACATGCTCTGAGGATACGGCTTGGGATGCCGTCTGGGCTAGCAGCCTTGTGAGGGTTAACACGCTGTCTTACTCACTTCGGCCATGGAGAACGAGAGCATGTGGCGGCCCACATCGGCAGTGTTTTCCTTGAGGTGGGTGAAGGAGGTGTTTAGCTTGTCCGGGAGCTAGCTGTGCGTGTCTGCGACTTGACTGACTTTCCCTTTATAATCAGTGATTGTCTGGGGTCCCTGCCGCATATGTCTCGTGTCTGAGCTATTGAGTTGCGACTCCACTTTGTCCCTGTACTGTCATTTTTCATATTTGATTGCATTACAGAGGTCAAAGCTGGTCTGTTTGTACACGTCCATGTTCCCAGTCACCTTGCCCTGGTTAAATGCAGTGGTTCTTGCTTTCAGTTTGCGCGAATGCTCCCCAATGCTCCCCATAAAAAGCACGGGAAGTAGGCTTAGGGCTCTCGCCTGACCTAGCCACACTCCCCGTGTGCCCCCCCAATTTTTTTTGGGGGGGGGGCTGCCTCTCACACTGTCCAATCGGCGCGTATAATGCTCATAACGGCGCCGCTCCGCCTTGGCTGCCTCCAGCTCCTCCTTAGGGCGAACGTATTCCCCAGCCTGGTGCCATGGTCCAGCCCCGTCCAGAATTTCCTCCCATGTCCACGATTCCAGATAGCTCCTCTCCTGATGCTGCTCCTTCCTCCGCTGCTTGGTCCGTTGTTGGTGGGTAGTTCTGTCACGGGCGTCGTAAGGATTGGACCAAAATGCAGCGGGGATGTGAATGCTCATTTTCTTCTTTATTACATAAATGAACACTGAACAAAAAGAACGACGAAAACAGTCCTGTCAGGCACACAGCTAAACAAGAAACAACTACCCACAAAACCCATAGAAAAACACCCCTACTAAATAGGACCTTCAATTAGAGGCAACGAGTAACAGCTGCCTCCAATTGAAGGTCAAAACAATAAACTAAACATAGAAATAGAATAACTAGAAAATAGAACATAGAAATACAAAACATAGAACACTACCCAAAAACCCTGACAACACAAAACAAACACACCGCTGCCACGTCCTGACCAAACTATAATAACAAATAACCCCTTATACTGGTCAGGACGTGACACTTGGAGATAGAAAGATGTTGTTGATAGGGGTGAATCTATGTCTTTCTAACAGGGAAATAAACCATTTCCATTTCCATTTCCGAGTGTATTGCATCTTACTAAGTAGAACTAAAAGGAATGCCTGGGGTTTTCCTGGGCGTGCAAAATTAACAGGAAAAACTCTTGGCTGTGGCTATAATAACATATCCAATGTCCCGTCCCCCCTTACTGTTCTAACTCCTCTTCCTGTCTTTATGGTGTGAAGAAGGAGATGAGGAGTAGATGATTGAAGCAGCTTAACACAAGTCCTAACCATACAAACAAAGACACTGATAACTAAACTAAGAGGTATCATTGGTGTTGTTTCCAAATGGAGCAAATGAAGCATAGTGGGCAGGACAAGCAAGGAGGTGGGCAGAGCATATTTCCGTTAGGTAATACCTACTCTGTGAAGTGCACGTGTACACTTGCACTCCTTCTAAACAACACCATTTTTTTTACAACTTTTAGAAAGGGTCAAGTCTACAAAATCTGTTCGTAACAGATTAGAGTTTTAGGAACAGAAAACCGTATTGAGATGGAATGTTTCATCAATGAGAACATTTTCAACGAGCTCCATCTTCACTTTCCACCACCAGACTTCCTTTCACCACCATATTTGGTGGTGAGGGGAGGTTCTAAATGGATGCTTTAGATTCATACACCCTGTGTCATGTCTGGGTTTCCCCTTTTGTCTGTGATATCAAATCAAATCCAGTTGGATTTGTCACATGCGCCGAATACAACAGGTGTAGACCTTACAGTGAAACGCTTACTTACAAGCTCTTAACCAACAATGCAGTTTTAAGAAAAATAAGTGTTAAGTAAAAAATAAAAACAACTAATAATTAAAGAGCAGCAGTAAAATAACAGTAGTTAGGCTATATACAGGGGGTACCCGTACAGAGTCAGTGTGTGGGGGTACAGGTTAGTTGAGGTAATTGAGGTAATATGTACAGTACATGTAGGTAGAGTTAAAGTGACTATGCATAGATAATAACAGAGAGTAGCAGCAACGTAAAAGAGGGGGTTGGGGGACAATGCAAGTAGTCTGGGTAGCCATTTGAGTAGCTGTTTATGAGTCTTATGGCTTGGGGGTAGAAGCTGTTAAGAAGACTTTTGGACCTAGACTTGGCGCTCCGGTACCGCTTGCCGTGCGGTAGCAGAGAAAACAGTCTATGACTATGGTGGCTGGAGTCTTTGACAATTTTTAGGGCCTTCCTCTGGCACCGCCTGGTATAGAGGTCCTGGATGGCAAGAAGCTTTGCCCCAGTGATGTACTGGGCCATACGCACTACCCTCTGTAGTGCCTTGCGGTTGGATGCTGAGCAGTTGCCATACCAGATAGTTATGCAACCAGTCAGGATGCTCTTGATGGTGCATTCTGTAGAACTTTCTGAGGATCTGAGGACCCATGCCAAATCTTTTCAGTCTCCTGAGGGGGAATAGGCTTTGTCGTGCCCTCTTCACGACTGTCTTGGTGTGTTTGAACCATGATAGTTTGTTGCTGATGTGGACACCAAGTAACTTGAAGCTCTCAACCTGCTCCACTACAGCCCCATCGAGGCGAATGGGGGTGTGCTCGGTCCTCCTTTTCCTGTAATCCACAATCATCTCCTTTGTCTTAATCACATTGAGGGAGAGGTTGTTGTCTCTGACCTCCTCCCTTATAGGCTTTCTCGTCATTGTCGGTGATCAGGCCTACCACTGTTGTGTCGTCAAACTTAATGATGGTGTTGGAGTTGTGCCTGGCCATGCAGTCATGGGTGAACAGGGAGTACAGGAGGGGACTGAGCACACACCCCTGAGGGGCCCAGTGTTGAGGATCAGCGCTGCAGATGTGTTGTTACCAACCCTTACCAACTGGGGGCGGTCCGTCAGGAAGTCCAGGATCCAGTTGCAGACGGAGGTGTTTAGTCCCAGGGTTCTTACCTTAGTGATGAGCTTTGAGGGCACTATGGTGTTGAACGCTGAGCTGTAGTCAATGAATATCATTCTCACATAGGTGTTCCTTTTGTCCAGGTGGGAAAGGGCAGAGTGGAGTGCAATAGAGATGGCATCATCTGTGGATCTGTTGGGGCGGTATGAAAATTGGAGTGGGTCTACGGTTTCTGGGATAATGGTGTTGATGTGAGCCATGACCAGCCTTTCAAAGCACTTCATGTCTACAAATTAGAGTGCTACTGGTCAGTAGTCATTTAGGCAGGTTACCTTAGTGTTCTTGACCACAGGGACTATGGTGGTCTGCTTGAAACATGTTGGTATTACAGACTCAGTCAGGGGCAGGTTGAAAACCC